>NC_041066.1:22843077-23075577 GCF_900634775.1 Gouania willdenowi
CCCAGAGAATGCAAACTCAGCTCAACCACTGCAGCCTCCACTTTGGCAGAGATTTCCCCTCGTTTCACCCCTGACCATCCTGCTTACCGACAAACACCGACAAAACATGAAGCCAGTTGTGAGCCACAAAGAGCAACACTTATACTTTCCCAATGACATGATTTTAACATTCAAACCCAAGGACGGCTCTAAAAATCACTGATTAATTATCTTTGTCTCCGATAAAAACAGCATTTTGGAAGGTGGGACAGTAAAATTAGGGTGAAAGCTCATGTTTTGCTTGCCAACAAAACTACTGTAGATTCCAATGTTTTCCTGAACAGCTGAAATGAAGTCGTATATTAAATATTGTCTGTTAAAATATCTCCTCAACTCGAATATTGATTCTTTGTGGTTTAAATGTTGCCAGAAATGAGGACATTTGAAGCAGGCTAGGCTAAAGGGTTAGCAATACAACTATAGCAATAGGCTAATGTTGTATTGCTAACTAAGTACCGGGAGTTTAAAGTTTCTGCAAAACGGAGCCACAAAAAACATGATTTTATCTGATCTTAGGGTCACATGATCAACATTCGTGTTAGTATTTGGAAAAAAATCAATACAAGATATAAAATATAAGGTTTTAGCGTATATTTTTGTTATGGTTTGTTGTGTTTTTGCTGTAATATTGTATATTTTTTCTTACATTTTATGTTATTTGTTGATGTTTTGTGTGTATTTGTATATTTTGGTTGTTTTTGCTGTTTGGAATATTTCAGTTTTATTTGTTTTATATTGTTTTGAGTATTTTTGTTGTCAGTTGGAATATTATTCTGTCAGTTTATTGAGTAAAATCTTAGTTGTTTTTTTTTTTTTTTGTTATTTTTTTTTCTTTTTTGTTAGAATTGTTGTCCTTTTTCTGTAAGTTTTAAGAGTGTTTTTGTGTGTATTTCACTGTCATTTTGCGTGATTTTGGAGTCATCCAATATGATTTTGAGTAATTTTGTGTGATTTTATTCTGTATTTTGTTTTCATTTGTTTGTGGTTGTTGTCGTTTTGTGTATTTTTTTATGTCGTTTTGTATGTTTTTTTAGTCATTTGTGTATTTTTTGTGTAGTATTCTATCATTTGTGTGATTTTTGAGTCATTTTGTGTATATTTGTGGGGTTATTTGTATTTTTTTTTCATTTGTTTGTGGTTGTTGTCGTTTTGTGTATTTTTATGTAATTTTGTAAGTTTTTAGGATGAAATTGTTTGTAGTTTACAGTTATTTTGTGTCTCTTGTGATGATTTTGAGTAATTTTGTGTTTTTTCTTTTTCCAGTTTGTTTTCATTTGTTAATAAATGTCATTTGTGCATTGTTATGTAATTTTTTCATTTGTAAGTTTTTGTTTTCTAGCTTATGGGCATTTTGTGGATTTTGAGTAATTGTGTATGTTTGTGGGATTCTTTCTGTTTTCGTTTTGTTATCTTCTGTAATTTTTCTGTTTTGTTAAGCGTCATTTGGATCTTTTTCGTTTTGGTGTGTATTTTCTGGCCATCTTGTGTGCTTTTGCGTTTTGTGTGCACTATTTGTTTATTCTTTTGTCCCTTTTGGTGTGTTTCTGTCTTGTCTGCGTTTTTCACGTGTTTTTGTTTGTCGCGTCTGGTCATTTGTGTGATTTTGTGTCTCTTTGTGCCTTTTTTCCCCTATTTTGTTTTCTCTTGTTGTTGTTTTGTGTCTTCTGTCCTTTGTCTGTTTTTTTGGTCCTTTGGTCTTCACTGTGCGTCCTTTGTCCGTTTACTTTGGGGGCCCCCCCCCCCCCCCCAGCGGGCGCATGTGGCCCCCGGGCCGCTGTTTGCCTCTGTCTGCTCTACTCTCTACCTGTTTCTTCCTTGTCCTGTTGGCCCATGTCGGGTTCCGCCGCTCCCTGGGTTCCCTTCCCCCCCTCCGCGTCTCCTTTCCTTTCCTTATCTGCGTCTGCGCTCGTCTTATCAGCCCACCGTAAACATGAGACAACAAAGAGAACAACCCAGTCCCAGGCTGAAGATGAAACACACGGCGCTGTTGGTGGTGCTTAGCTGTAGAGGATGAATGAGTGTCCTTGCAGTCTGGGGTTAGTGGAATGTCAACGCTGGGACAATCCCAGTCTCATCTGAGCCAAGTCGACCCACCAGAGGCAGTGAAACGGTTCATGGACCCACTGAGACTGACCTCATGTTGGATGGAAACTCCCGTAATCTGGCCAACAGATGGTTCCGTCTCAAGTGAATACGTCGTTATATTATTGAAATGCATTTTAATGCTCAGTTATGGATCAAAACTGATTTAATTCATGCCTAGAAATACGTTATAAACATGGTTCAACAGTTGGAAAACAATTATTCTTTGCATTGGATTAAAATCTGGGCAAATCTGATCTTTTTGAATGTTTATTTTCTTGTAAATGATTTTAAAGGTTTATTAACTAAAGGAAAACACTACTTTGTGTTTGAACACCTTCTGTATCATCAATATCTAAGCAAAATATATTTTTTCATAATTAGACATGTATGGCATTGGTTCCCAAAAGGGAGTGCAAGAGATTTAACAATTCATTTAAAAACAATTGAGAAATATTCTTTTTCAGACAATTTTTTTTGGACAAATTCACCATAAACAAACATAAAATACTATTTCATTTTCTTCTTCTTCTTTTTTTTTTTAATATATATTTTGTTGTAATTTATTGAAACAGGATTTTATCACACTTCTGACAATAGGAGACAATAATTGCTACATTTTACAAAGGAGACTGTATACTGACATAAATGTACATGGTATTCATTTATCATTATTTTTTATAAATTGCACTTTAACTTCAACCTTCACCTATTTATTGTTTTAAATTGTAGATAAGCCTTAGGGAACCAATGATGTGAACCAACGAGACACATTTAGAGGTTTAGGGGAGCACGCTGTTCCACAATGAAAAAAGCAAATAAAACTAGGTAAAACCTGTATTTGGAAGGTAAATACGTATTTGACAATTTGAAAAAATGGCCAGAAATGACAACCTGTATCTGGATTTGTTAACAAGTTTGTTCTTTTACTAATTAAATTGAAAGTAATAAGCAGAAAAAACAGAAGACTGACCTTGACCTTAATATCAAGCTCAATGTCACATTGAATAAAAATGTTGTTCAATGGTACCAGTCTGCACTAAATCTCAATTTGTGGCAAGTTATAGAGAAAAAAGTTGTTTTTTTTTGTGACGTCATGAACTTTGACCCCTACTGACCTTCATACTGGTAGGTCGTACAGCTTCAGTCTAATAAAATAAAATACTCCACTTGAGATGAAACTTGTACAATAAATACTTGTAGAGATATGGAAAATGTTGGTTTTTGACACTTGACGCAACCTTGACCTTGACCTTGACATTGTGGCTCCAAAAAGGTCGACTGCACAATCTTGACATTTCCCCTATGAGATGACATACGTGTTATTGTGCTGCATTAATAACCGAGGAGGAGTTCTGTTGTAAAGTTTCTATCTATTTAATATTTGGTCACCTGCTGTAGAAATTAAATGATGAATTTATTCATGTTCTTTTTGTGTCAAAAGTGTGAACATATTGTGAAATTGAATTGTTGTATATTGTAAATCTACGACTAGATAAAAAGGGAGAGATAACAGGAAGGTATAGATATAGACAGGACAGAGCAACAGCTGGAGCAACAGCTCCCCCTGGGGCAAAGATCATCAGAACGCAGTCTGAATCCTGACATATTATTCACAATAACTTCATTCATTCAGTTATATTAACAATTTCAAAACAGAGCAGTCACATGTGAAAAACTATCATTCATTTGTTGATTAATTCACCTATTGTGGTTTATTCATGATCTCATTAATGTCTATAATCCAGGGATCCAAAAGCCACATGATCAACATTTACAATAATAATAATATTAATCTGAGCATTAATACAGGAAAAAAAACAAAGGTTTTCTTCTGTTTTTGTTGATGTTTTATGTATTCAGTTTTTAGTAATTTTGTATTTTTCCCCCCATTTTGTGCATGTTTTTGGAGTCATTTTTGTGTACTGTATTTCATTTGCCTTTTTGCTGTTTTTGTTCATTTTTGCAGTTTTTTGTAAATGTTTGTTGTTGCTTCATATATTTTGTAGTGTTTTTGTCCATTTATTCCTGTTATTTTTGTGTATTTTGTTGTCTTACATGTTTTTAGAGTCGTTTTTGTCGTTCTGCGTATTTCTGTTGTAATTTTTGTGTATTTTTGGTGTTGCTTTATATATTTTGTAGTTATTTTCTTCTCTTTTTTTCATTTGTTTTGTAATTTTTTTTTCTTACATGTTTTTCATGTCATTTTTGTGCATTTATTTTGGTTTATTTTTGTTACTGCTTTTATATATTTTGTCGATGTTTTGTGTATCTCTATGTTTTTGGAGTCGTTATATATTTCTTACCACATTTTGTGAGTGTTTTTGTTGTTTTTGTGTACTAGCTGAGCTATAAATAGCATGCTAAAAATATGAAATGGTTACCAAATAGTCATACACACAAATTAAATGAATAATTTATCATTAAATTAATGCACTATACTCGTGCAACATTTAATATTTCCCTTTTAATCAAACAAATCAATTATCAGGGCAATTTAACACATATTTCCTCACTTATTACACAGAAACGTATTGACAGAGGGCAATAATTCCATTTATATATCTGCTATGTTTGTTGCAGTAATAATCACCGCTCTTTGTAACCATGGAGTCAGACAGAGGTTTAATCAGGAAAACATCTGTAATCCCTTTAAAAAGCTTTACCAACTGTGTTTTAAGGTGGATTTAAGACACTTTTTAAGTCACATTTTCTTGTAATGATATATTATAGTGTGAGTCTGAATGCTAGAGCTAAATATCTCTATTAAAATGATACATTATTAATTTTACAAACATAAGAGAACAATCCTCAGAATGACAGCGTGAGAAAATATCACACCGTTGTTGGGGTCAAATACATTTTTCAGTTACAATTATGTTTTTAATCATTCATGTTCAATTACAATTACAGTGACCGGCATCTTTTCCAATTACAATTATTAAATTAAAATTACTTTCTTTATCCTCAGAAAGTCAATTACAATTACGTTCTTACGTACTGAGCGTGAACTGAATAATCCAATAAAAGTTCATCTTTTTTCTGTGTTAGCTTTCTGTTAGCATCTCTAATGCTAACGGGTCCTAAATCATCTAAAAACACTAAAAACATTATCTATCATCTAGTTTATGTACAGAAGTGAAAAAATTAATTAGAAGCAACAGAAATGAAGGTGTGAGTAGAGGAAGATATAAGATAAATAGATACAGTAGATAGATATATAGATAGATAGATAGATACAGTAGATAGATAGATACAGTAGATAGAGAGATAGATAGATAGAGATAGATAGATACAGTAGATAGAATAGATAGATACAGTAGATAGATAGATAGATAGATACAGTAGATAGATAGATAGCGATAGATAGATAGATAGTAGATAGATAGATAGATAGATAGATAGAGATAGAGAGATTGATAGATACGTGATGCGTGTGTGAGAGACTGAGCCACGGAGGAGAGATGTGTGTGCGTGCCTACAGGCGACTGGGACAGGTCACGCTTATGTTTATAGTACAGCCAGATAATAAAGTTCTAACAAAAAAACGTCCTGTTCTTCCTCCGCGGTACCATCTTTAACAAGCGTACGGGAGTGATCCCTGAGGAGACGCTGCCTCTGGCCATCGAGAGGCATCCTCACCCCTCAGTGTAAAATAAAAATATGTCTATGAATTTACATTAATATAATACTTATATATAAAAATCACTATATTCTAAACCGAAACATGCTCTAATATTATAATATATAACTATAACAACGTTCCTGAAAATACCCATAGAAGAAGAAGCTTCAGTGCCAATAATAATAATAATATTACAGATGACAAAGCTTAGACTGTAAATACTGTATATTTATCTTGGACCAAACCTTGAAGAAATAAACCTGCAAAGCCAGAAGCTCAAACATCTTTGGTTTTTCTGTTTTAACAGACATTTAAACAAAAGATTAAATGGAAATATTTAAAACTTGTTCAATCATCTGCTCTGCAGCTGTGTTTATTAATCACACTCAGTGAAAAGGTACGTTAGCTTCAGGATAAAGTGTGTACAGTAGATGACACAGTGTTCTTTGTTTTCTTGTTACTGGATGATGTAAAACAATCTGTTCAAATCCAGCTGCACACATTTCACTCTGCTTTGCTATAGTGTGTTAGCGCACACACACACACACACACACACATGCACACACACACACAGCGTGCGCAAACACACAACACAGTATCGCACTGTTGCTGTCCAATGACAACACCTCATTACTGGGTCTACACTGGGCTTCATAGAACACTGACGTAATTCCACTACTCACTAAATCACACATGGGGGACTAACTGGACACCAAATGTACACAAAAATAACTAATAAAATATACAAATTTACAACAGCAATATACAAAGAAAATCTTAAGTACACAAGAGGACAAAATAAACTCAAAAGAATGACAAAACAAGAACAAAAAAACAGCAGAAATACCCAAAAATGACTCCAAAAACATGCGCAATGACAGAAAATACACAAAAAGAAAACAAATATGCACAAAAATAATTGGAAACTATACAAAAGTACACACAAAAAATGCAAAAACACATAAAAGGACAGCAAAAAAACACACAAAGGACAACAAAAACTATAACAACACACGCACAAAATGGGAAATAAATATACAGAATGACAGGAAAATGACATCACATATACACAAGACAACTGGAAAATACACATGTAATGACAACAAAAAGGGCAAAAATACACAAGAGGACAAAATAAATAGACAAACAAACTCTAAACACACACAAAAAAAAATCAAAAACAGACAAATATTTGACAAAATGACTCAGAAAACAGAAAAATGATGTAAAAATACAGAAAATGACAACAAATGCACACAAAATAGCTAGAAAAGATAGAATGTTGCACTCGGATCAGATGTGAAGTGTCAAAAACATGATTTTAATCTTTGCCTGCAGTCATCATGTAAGAAATGTAAGCTAACTGTTGAAATAAAGGCAATGCGTTGAGCTGCGTCCACATGCATCACACGTGCATTACACGTGCACATATGGCACAAACTGCAAAGTCAAACAATTCCTGGGAGGCCGTGAAAAGGATATGAAAACGAGTGTTTTATCAATGTAACAATCGCCGTTTAATGTATGGCTGGAGAAGCTCAGAAGCAGATGTGAAGAAGATGTGAATCTCTTTGAATGTGTAATGCGTGCATGCTGCTTTGGGAGGTGTTTTATACTAAATATACTGTATTCATGCACACATGTGGCTACGACACCAAACTTTAACCTAATATATGAGGACATATAAACTTAAGGCAGAATATCACACCCACATTCAGTTCTTCATTTTTTTTTATCCCGCACATGAAAAAAAAAAAAAAAAAACCCCGGGATCCGAACTGGGCCAGAGGATTTCCTTTAGAGTGAAGCTTTTCATTTTGGTTTTAACTTCAAGACGTTTGATTCCGCTTCAGAAGAGCCGATGGGCAGCGTCGTACACACACTGATAGGAAACAGAAGTTGCTCTGACACCTAAAGCGAGAACAAATCTTCAGATTTAAAAATAAATAAATAAAAAATAGGACTGAGGAACGCAAACACGTTTTCTCCTCAGCAGCTGCGTATGAGTCATTGAAGAGGCTTTAATATTGGCTTCGCAGCATGAACGTGGAAGAACTTTCTGTTTCTGGATGGATGTTCATTTATTCACGGTATTCAAATGTGGGTCTTAAACGCATGAAGACGATGCAGCTGTTTTTGTGATGATTTTTTCACTTTTCCGACCAAGGATGGCAAAAACCCGAATAATTTATGTTTTATAAGATCACAGATATGCGCAAAATTAACTGGAAAATATGCAAAACGACAACAAAATACACAAAAAAAATGCAAAAGTACATAAAAGGACAACAAAATAGACCAAACAGCAAAAATGTGTCCAAAAACACACAAAACAATAACAAAAACACACACACACACACAAAATAGGAAAGAAATATACAAAATGACATCAAAATACAGTGAACAGCAAAAAATACATAAAATGTCTTCAACAACACACAAAATAACATCAAAATACAAACAAAATGACAACACGTACAGTATACACAATATAACTCTGAAACGGGTCAGGTTCGAAAACCGTAAATTTCAAACTTGGTCAATATTTACAACCAAAACTTCTCGTGTGTGAGGAAAGCTGACGACTCTGGATTCATGACCCCGTGATTTGTGACGTAGAACAAAATGTAGCCAATACACAAAAAGACAACATATCTACCCAAAAATTTAACTGGAAAATATACAAAACGACAACAAAAATTCACAAAAAAAAGCAAAAATACATAAAAGGTTAACAAAAATACACCATACAGCAAAAATAATCCAAAAATGCACAAAATTATAACAAAATCAAAACTCTTTGTGTGTGAGGAAATCCAACGATTCTAGACTAGCCAATCAAGAAGCGAGCTAACTGACAAACATGTAATGTGGCGTTCAAGGCAACTCGGAAATCGGTCTTTCCGAGTTTAAAAACTCCAAGTTCAATCAAGAAACATGGCTGACCGCTGTAATATTACAAATCCTTTTACAATTTTACAGAGTAGGAGCCCCGACTTCAGGTGGCGTTTCGAGTGACTTTTTCCAAGTAGGAGGTCGGAAAAATCCAGAGTTGCTTGGAAGACAGATTTTGCTCACGTTGTTAGATCTTAATTCCAAAACGTTACTCTTGTCCTCTTTTTGAATAATATGTTAAGGTTTAATTTATTCAGACAATTTACTTTGATCTCCTGACATGTTTCGACTGTCAACTGCCAGTCTTCTTCAGAGGCATCTGCTGATCGCTTTGATCAAAGCGGAGCTCATGAATCAAATCAAAACTGTGTGTGTCAACGATGACATTTGGAAGTTGGAAGTCGACCAAGGAGACTTTACCACTTGCACAACCTCCATTCCTTACGTCCTTCCTCTTCATCCGCTCCCTTGTTCCTTTTCAGCTGGTTGTGGAGATCCAGATGTGAAACAAGGGGTTTGGACAGGAAAAGAAAAGCCAGGGAGAGGCGACTGAGAGGGAGACAAAAATCCACACATCCCCCCCCATCCTCTGGTGACGGGATTTTTGTTAAAGAAGTATTGGACGAAGGCCTTCAGACGCGTACACACAAACAATTATGTGAGCCAAACAATGGAGTCCCTCTGGAGGACAAGGCCAGATTGTGTGTGCGAGTGCTCGGTGAGTGCATCTGACGACAAAGACAAATCAATGACTGACGTCTTGCAGTGGATGGGGTGTTGTTATCGTGCTCTCTGGGATACTGGGGGGTCTTAGCCTGGGCATGCTGCTGATGTTTCAATCAACAAAGACCTGAGTGAAGGACACCAACACCGACCAATGTCTGAATCTGAGGTTTTTTCCTCTGTTTTCATAGTTTTCAGTCATATTTATGCAGTCATATAGAAACACTGAAGCAGATCATTTAACAGGACTCAAATCTTGGGAATTACTGTAGATAAATGTCAAACTCAAGGCCTGAGGGACAAAGCCGGCCCTTCAGAGCATCCAAACCAGTAAAACGAAAGAAAGCATGACTCATCATGTAAACTACCAACAAATTAAATTGTAGAAATCTCACAAATTCAACAAAACTCCATAATACTTGCAGGACAAAGAGTTTTCAGATGATGACAGTTATGTTTTATCACAAATTGTTGAAAACAACTTGAAATTTTTCTTAAATCCTGCAATTTTCCTCAGATTATTTCACTAATTTAGCAAAATTAAGTACAATGATTGGTCACAAAATCCAAAAGAATGTAGTGAATGTCATTAGAGTTTGATATCTGTCACTTCTTGCTTAGATATTGTCAATGCCTTCATACCAAATACTGTATATCAATTACAGTATATGTTGAAGGGCAAACTAGGACACATTCATTTTGAAATTGCCCAATATTTCCAGCTAAGATCTGTTCTGTATTTGGCCCTCGAATTACAATGAGTTCAACAACCCTGTTATAGATAGTTGTAAAGTGTAGATTTAATTATAGATGAATTGAAATACATCCAGGTTTACACAAACAAGGCTGTTAGAGTAAAGTTTAGGGTGCTGAGTCAGCAAAACTGAGCTATTCAGTCAGAAACAAGAGTGAAGCTGGAGAGGCTCTCACTATCAGAGCAGAACTCTGTCAAACATACTTCAAACTTAAGTTTCCCAGACAATCGCATCAACAAACACTCAACTCAACAATGACGGCGGAAACAAATGAATGAGAGCAACGACCAAACAAAAAGATCTCAAGTCTGTACTCACCGTGAGGTTGCCACAGTCTTTTCACGCTGCTAACACAGACCCAATCTTTGAGAAACGAGTGCAACAAGTGGCGTACAGTGGAGAACAATGCATGTCTGCTGGAGCGCAGCAAAGTGTAAGCACTGCACAGACCAGAGACGTCCAGTCACTCGGGCTAGAGCTCACACGGGATGTAGGAAGGAGGGGAGAGGACGCAGGGAAGGCTTTGCAATGGAATAGTTAGGTTTAGCAAGGGGGGGGAGGGACTTCCTCCTTCAGTTCTCAAATATTCCTTTCAAACACAACTTCTAAAAATCTGATATTCCTCATTTGAATTGCTTTGTTCTCTCCTTTCTACACTTTTGGCCTTGACAAACAAACAATAATACTTCATTGTCTCGATAATAACAATACTCTGGCACACTCCTTTTTTTTTTTTTTTTCCAAGAGTCTTTCTGTAAATGATACAAAGCCAGACACACCTAGAAGTCACACAGCTAACACAACACACACTTTCAGAAATCATCCGTCATAGAAACTAAAAAAAGGCTTGGTTTAACAAGCCTCTGATATCACTCGTCAGCCGTCATCAGTGCTCATTTCAACTGAAGGGCTCCAATTCATAAAACGCCCAACTACCACACAGTGCTTGAGAAATGGGGACAAAAAAAGCAAAAAAAAAAGAGAGAGTCAGGGAAAGTCGTAACCTGATACAGCTAAAAGCAACAATTATTTGAGTGAGTCACTGCCACTTTTTCTTCACCCCATGTAAATTTGAGAGAACGAGAAACCAAAGCAGAGGAATGAGGAGGGGGAATTATCCCATTTTGGAAACTGCACCTCCTGAAGAGTCCCTGAGGTCATGGGAGAAGAGGGGAGGAGAAATAAAGGCAAAGGACATCAGGCCAAAGAGAAAGAGAGAGAGCACAAGCCACGAGCTTGGAACATTCCCAGGAAAATTTCGCTTATTTATCCTAAATTCACCCTTCAGAATGCCAGACTTCTAGAGAAGAGGGCAATGATGAAGAAACTGGAGTGACTGCATATGAAGCCAAAACTGAAGTTCTTCGATTGAGAAAAACATGTAGCAACCAATGCCAACAGCACGAACATCTCACTATCCATTCAGGGACATTTTGGCCACCATAATGTTTGTCTCTTGTATAACACTGCCGCAAAAGCTGACCTGCATCCTGTAATTTAAAACTCCCGTCACCACGTTTGGGAAATGGGAAACAGTGCAAAAGCTTTGAACGAAAAACACAAGGCGGGATTTACACAATGCACTAAGAAAGAGAGAAATTCAAGGATGTGAGATGTGAGCGCAAATACGTACACAAATGTTTTTTGGACCAAGGAACCCTGAGATACTCCGGCCAACATTCTTGGGTTGAGTGGTTAGACAGAACATTTCCTGTGTATGAAGTCTTCATTTTGGGCTTTTTCTTCTATACAAATTAAATCCCAAGTGAAACTCTTTAACCCTGGACTGACTTATTGTGGATTGGAAAACACAGACTTTGATGTCATGGTCATTCTCCATGTTACAGATGTCAGTTGACAAAAAGAAATAACATGTCGAGGTATTGATCACATCTTGAAGTATTTCTGAATGCAAGTAGACATCATCCAGATAGATAAGTGGGTCATGATTGTCAAAGAGGGTTTTAGCTTGTGAAAGACTTGCCAGTGACCAGAAAGCAACAAAACCAAAGTCTTTGGGGAGTCGAGACCGAGTCTAGACCAAGAACCATAAAAATCAAATCAAACATGACAAGGTGAAGAGTTCAAGAGCATTCTCCTACTTTAAATTTAATTTTCTATAAAACACAACATGCAAAATATCAAACCTTGAATAACTTGTTTAAGCTAGATTCTTGCAAGCACAAAATGACTTTCAGGAGACCAGAACGCAACAAGAACCCAAACAAGACCAAGACTTTGAGGAGTCAAGCCCAAGTCTAGACCAAGACCAGTCAAGACCATAAAAATCAAATTAAAGATGACAAGACTGAAGAGTTTAAGAGCATTCTCTTAAACTTTAAGTTTAGTTTTCTATAAAACACACATGCAAAAATATAAAATTTTGGACACATTTGTTCAAGCTAGATTCTTGCAATAACAACAGACTTGCCGGAGACCAGAACGCAACAATACCAAGACACTACCAAGACCTTTGGGGAATCGAGACCGAGTCAAGATATGAACAAGTCGAAACCAAGTCAAGACCATAAAAATCAAACCAAAGATAACAAGGTTTAATTTTAGTTTTCTTTTAAATACATTTAACATACAAAAACAGGAGTCTGGCACTTTTTCAAAACACAACATGCAAAAATATCAAATCTTGACAAATTTGTTCAAGCTAGATTCTTGTAACCACAACCAAGTCTTTGGGGAGTCGAGACCAAGTCTAGACCAAAAACCATAAAAACAAATCAAAGATGACAAGGTTGAAGAGTTCAAGAGCATTCTCCTTTAAGTTAAGTTTTCTATAAAACACAACATGCATAAAACATCAAATCTTGACAAATTTGTTCAAACTAGATCCTTGCAACCACAACAAACATCCATGTCCGGAATTATTTTCAGATACCTGAAAAAAGATGTAGTGTTCAGAGGTATTTCAGACTGAAAATAAGATGGACTGAAGTCTGAGTTTTTTGAAGGTGTCTGATAAACAAGGCAATAGAAAATACTTCCAAAGAGGAAGAACAATCAGTGAGCTAACGCTAAATGTTTAAAGTCAAATTACAACATTAATTAATCAGGAACAGTTTCAAGAGTATTTCTCCTAATTATTACATTAATGGAGCAAAATGTTGCTGGTCTCGATGGAAAACCCAGAGTCTGACCAGTCCAAGACAACACCAAGACCTTCAAAAATGTGGTCTCATGACTAGTATTACGGCCACTAACAATACCTGCCTCATACTGTAATTTCACTCCTCTAGCATTTCCACGAGAGCCTATTTGGAAAAAAAAGTTAATCAAACCAACAGGTCAGATCAGTTAAAATCACAATCCTTTAAATCTTTATCACTACAAACGCAACCTTCCGGCGTTCCCATGTAGACGTGCAATCAACAGCTTTTCCCTTTTGATCCAGACTAACTGAAAAGGCTCCAAACAAAGGGGGAACAGGGGATGCTCATTATTAGCAGCAAGCTAAACACACACCGCTCACATGGACGCACATGCTGTAAAATGTTTATAGCAGCCGTGTGCCGCGGTATGAGGTGGTGCCGCTAGCAGGTACAGCAACATCAAAGGGTCCGTGTAAATCTGTCGCTGTAGGCTCAAACCGCTGCTGAGCTGCTCACACAACAACTTTTTCTAAATGACTTGTTTAAGAGTAACTAATCCCTTAAATGTACCTTTTTTCTGGCAAAAAACAAATGTATTTGGGTATTAAGAAGAGTTTTTGATTGATTCTCGTCCAACTACTGAAATGTAAGAGTGACTGTCCTCGATGGGGTCGAAACCCAGTTATTAAAATTAAATTTTTCTATTGGCTGAGAATGGCGGTTTGTGATGTTTGGTGGCTTCTTACATCACAAACCACCACTGTTGGCTCCGCCCCTTCTATAAAAACCAGCACATGCGGCGAGTAGGTTGATTGAGAGGTATTGAGTAGATAGTTAGCATAGCATAGATTGTGCTTTGGTGATTTTTGTAGTATAAACTGAGCGTGTCCGAAATGCTCCAGGAGCTCCGCCCATAATCGAGGCATTATTTTGATTCCATGTCATCCAAAACTTCGAGGTTTAGTTACTTTTTGAAATGTGCTCATGTTGAATTTCACGTTCCATATTTTGCAATATAATTTACATTATTTATGAAATCATAGAAAATATTGTCCACCTTCAATACAACAGAAAGTCCCCGAAAACCTATAGAATCAATTAATAACAGGATGTAAATAAGTCATTAAAGTATTTTAAGCACCAAACACTGAACAAGAGTCAGTGCTTATCTAAAGTCTACAATACCAAGAAGGTGTTGAAATGAAATCATTAGCCAAACAAGATATTGTGATAGTTTGGATATAAAAAAATATAGATAACATCAGAAAAAGGTTCACTTTGCTGAAA
Organism: Gouania willdenowi; assembly: GCF_900634775.1. NCBI lineage: Eukaryota > Metazoa > Chordata > Actinopteri > Blenniiformes > Gobiesocidae > Gouania > Gouania willdenowi. The sequence goes on from NC_041066.1 coordinate 22,857,588, forward strand.
AATTCCATTTAAGGGACCATCCTGAAAGCCTGGGCAGCCTTCCAACACATTGTTTCAAGAGTGAACTGATAACAAGGCACATTGTTACAGTTTGATAGCACACACACACACCCAGACCCACACACGCGCACACACACACACACACCCAGACCCACACACGCACACACACACACACACCCACACCCACACACGCACACACACACACACACACCACACACACACACACACCTACGAGGGCAGTTTTTATGTCTGCCAGCCAAGGCTGAGTAATGACTTTTAACATAAAAAGAAGACGGAGTGGAGGAGACATGGAAGACTGGGTGAAGCTTGTTATACAGATAAAATGTGAGAACATCCACTAAATCCCACAGAAGTGAAACCTTCACGTGCACACGAGCCTGCACACACACACACACACACCACACACACACACACACACACACACACACACAAGTGCAATATGTTTTAAAATGCATCAATAATACATGTACTCTATTTTGGTATACTAGTAGTCTCTACGAGCACACTTTACTAGTGAAGTAAAATGTGTTACGAGTAAGAATTATATGCTAATAAGGGGGCGTGGAAAAGCAAACTTTTTGAAAATATTACAACCAATCAGGAAGCTGGATTTGGTTATTATTTATTTTAACTCTTGTGTGCGGTGGACAGGGTTTGTACGAGGGGGATGTTTTATTTATGTTTATCTTTGTAAAAACACTTTGAGCTGCATTTTTTGTTTGAAAAGTGCTTTTTATAAATAAAGATTGATTTGATTTGATTTGATAATCCCTCCTACTTCATTAGCATTAGCTCTACTAATACTGCGAGTGAATCTTTTGGCTTTACTAGTACTATCAGTACTAGTAGTACAGTCTACTAGTACTACTAATGACATTTAGAGCGAACACTTTAGATTATATTGAACTCCAAATGTGAGTATGAGTAAAGCTTACTAAGGTTGATATCATTGACGTTACATTTATGCTCAAACAGATTTCCATCCTAACAGACTGATCTGATCACACACCACACCACACACACACACACACACACACACACACACCACACACACACACACACACACACACACACACACACACACACACACACACACACACACACACACACCACACACACACACACACACACACACACACTGAATCAGGTCCCTCTGTCAAATGTATCACACCCAGCCACTGGGTGGCAGTAGAGATCTTGCCGGCCACCACACACACACACACACACACACACACACACACACACACACACACACACACACACACACACACACACACAAAAAAAACAGCATTGAATGGAGGTTATTCTCCCAGTTTCTGACATCATAAATGTATCTATACTTAGAATTTTGAATTGAATTCATAGGTGTTTTTTAATTTAATTTTTATTGAAAAAACAACTACATTTTGACAAACCTTTTATTTTATACATTTTCCTTTGTAGAAAATAAATCAAGCTCCAATTGTGCAAGATTGGTTTCTCTTCCTTTTTAAGTTTCTACATGAGACGTTTACTGTATGCAAGGGAACCGTACCAAGATTTATTACCAAGAATAAACATGGGGGGTGAAAGTAACTATAACTTTAACTTTGATTACTATTTAATTGAGCTACTTTTTACTTGTACTTGAGTAGGAGATATTGGTACTCCTTACACCTCTGTGCAGGGTTGGGGTCAATTATAATTGTAATCATGTAATTGATGATAATGATTATAATAGTATTTTAAAAAATCTGTTGGTGTCGTAGTCGTTATTTAAACTGTAATTGAGTTTAAAGATACAGTTCTATATAAGGTTCACTTTTTTTAGGTTATTTATTTCAGGGCTCAGTAGTTGTGATTAATTGTAATTGAGAACGTAATTGAAATTGATTTTCTGAGGATAAAAGAATATTGTGATTTAATTGTAATTGTAGAATATGGTGGTTACTGTAACTCAACATAGATAATTGAAAACATAATTACAAATGAAAAATGTCATTGACCCTCACCCTGGCTCTGTGTATATATATATATCTAAGTTCTTTGCTCACACAGCATCACTACTATATATCTATGTTTATTTCTACGTAGACTGTCATGTGACTGTAAAGGCAGGAAGTTATTTTCATCCAATCAGGTCGAGTTGCTGTTAAAGCTCAATTATGTTGTTGTTTGTTTGGCAGTAAATGTAAATGTGAAACTGTTCTGTATTCTGTGTTAATAGCAGTTGTGCATGCGATGTGTGTGTGCGTGTGTGTGTGCGTGATGATGATGATGATGATGAAGAGGGACCGTCAGAGGAGCTCCATTAGATTCAGCCTCAGGGCTTTAGAGAAGTCACAGCGCTCGTGTCCACCATGACTAACGGATGGAATCTGTTTTATATTCAGCTCAAAGCAGACGGTGGCAGATGTACCAGTATTTCATCATAATGTGAACTAGTGCTTCACTTTCTGAGGGTTTTATAAAAACACATTTGATTTAATGCTAGTGGTTGATGATGGATACAAGGCAGGAGTCATTTAGAGATCATTCACCAATACTGGATTTAAGAGATTCAATTATTTATTTACAGAAAAACTGATGAACTACGGCCAGGACCGTCAAATAGCACGTACCACGTTCCTGAGATCTCAGTCAATTGGACTCGGTTCCACTGAGTAAAGAAATGGGGCCCCGTGGCACATACGGCGTAATGGGCCCCATTTATATATATAATGATTCGGTACCACCAACTGTCGCAATATTTGACTCACAAATAAATGAGAAAACAACTTTAATGAAATTGACAAAAAAAGGGGGGTGGGCCCCTAATCAAATTATGTGAGGCATAATCCTAATCTATGTTGAATTACCTTTCAAACAATATATCACATGACTATGTTCCCATTAATTTGGAAATTACCGGAAACGGGGGGGGGGGGGGGGGGGGGGGGGGGGGGGTGGGAGGGGGGCACCCCCCAGCTCCATTTAAAAAAAAAAGGGCTCCGAGCGTCTCATCATATTCATTCATAGATTATTCATACCAACTGCATCCCAATCTCGTGAGAACTAACGGAGTAGTAGTCATTTGAAAAATGGCGCCCCCTGGCGCCCCCGTTTCTATACTGGTATGTACCAATGATTCGGTTCCACCACCAACCCTCGTAATATTTGACTCGCAAATTAATGAGAAATCGAGCCCAGCCTAAAAACTAGGGTGGGACGATACACAAAGTTTACGATACAATACGATTGACGATAACGGGCTCGGTTTGATATTTTTAGAAAGAGAAAAAGACAAAAAAAAAAAGCTTATGGAAAAGTAACAATGCTTTTATTTTTACCACAGGACTTCCTGGTTGGTCCTGTTTTTTTTTCTGACCCCTCTTTATGATACCACTCATACTCTCGATGTAATATTGCAATATTTTATTACACGATATATCGTCCCACCCTAATTAAACACTTCGTGTATGAGCTCAATATCAACTCACATCCCTTTTATTTAAGTGTCTACAATGTTCTAATATAGTGATTTATTTTATCAAATGTTTTCCTTCAGTGTCTATTTACTAGAGGTGGGAAAAATATTGATTCACAATATATCACAATTTTTTATTTTTTTTGGTGATATAAATCAATATATTTCCTCAAAATGATTTTTTATTTAACATGTTTGCATTTGTTGTCTTGTGTTAACACAATGGAACCTTCTAAATTTCTTTATTGGTTTTTCAATTTTTGTTGTTGTAAATGTTTATATACGTCAGCGTATTAGGGCCACATTAAAATAAAAGAAATCTGAGCACTACTAATATTTTAACAATAAAGTCATAATATTTTAGGAATAAAGTCATAAGTTTATTAGATTAAAGTCATAATATTTTAAGAATAAAGTCATTATTTTACAAGAACAAAGTCTTAATTTATTCGATTAAAATTGCAATTTTATTCGATTAAAGTCACAATATTTTAAGAATAAAGTCGTAGTTTTATGAGAATAAAGTTGTCATTTTATTAGATTAAAAATGTAATTTTAATAGATTAAAGTTGTAATATAGTCATAATGTTTTAAGAATAAAGTTGTAATATAATTCGAGTAAAGTCATAAATTTATTTGATTAAAGTCGTAATATTTTGAGATTACAGTCATAATTTTACAAGAATAAAGCCGTATCTTTAAAAATCTTGAAATATTATGCTTTTAATCTCATAAAATTGTAATTTTATTAAGATTCTACATTATTCTCATAAAATCACAACTTTCTTCTCAAAATATTATATATTTTATTCATTTTTTTATTTTAATGTGACCTTAATACGCCTTCATATATTTATTTTTCCTCCTTTTTGTCATTTTCTAACATTTGTTTGTCATTACATCAGATTTCTGTTTTATTCTGCTCAAGGGATTTAAAATATGTATGAATACAGTATATTTAGCTGAAATAACATCATTCTGAACCTGCTGTAACTACTCACTGTCGTCATTGAAACGTGTTAAAAATGTCCGTCTGTGAGCTCTGCTATCGTCCCAAATCTTCCTCTTCTCCAATTTTCTGTGTCTCACTTCAGCGCGACTCAAATCACAGGTTTGTGAAGGTGTCGTTCAGGTCAGAAGTAAGAAGAGCTGATGATTCCCTGTGATTACAGCCTGATGGTCTCCTCTGGACACATCTGGACACATCGCACACTGAGCTAACACTCTCTCTCCAGCCATTAAGTGAAGAGCGTCAGAGCGAGAAAAAAGCACTGAAACGCTTCACCTCACCTTCACGTTTCCTGAAGGTTATTCTGTTTCATGGGAAAGTTAAGTAGAGATGTGGGAGGTGAGAATGATGTGAATAAGAATCATAAAAGTTCAATGTGCTCGAACTGAGGAAATGTGTCATACATGACACACGAGAAAAAAACTGGGAGTAAAACAACAACGTGGCTGTAAAATGTACATTAAAAATCACACAACACTAACCTCATGAATATTGTTTTTATAATAAAAATCAGTCATGGCTGATTTTCACACATAAAGCCTGTTTTTATTCACTGCAAGGAAGAAGTAATATCTGATATTTTATATTTCTGGACATTTAAAAAGAGGGACAAGGCTTGAGACAAGCTTAGTAGTAATTTTACATCAGACATGGGCAAATTAAATGTACAAAATGAGTCATAAAATACACAAAATGACAGAAAAAAATACAAAAGGACAACAAAAATACACAAAACAACTGCAAACATATCTAAGAAACAATAATTACAAAAATGGCACAAAGAGACAATATTAGACAAATGTTCCCCCAAAACACACACGACTATATACATGCACAAAATAATACAAAAACACACAAAATGCACAAAACAAGAAAATTACAGAAAAATACAAAAGAAGGTAACAAACACACAAAACAACAACAAACATACACAAAAATTCCTCCGAAAAAACACAAAAGAATTCACAGAAACTTCAAAAAGACACAAATTGTTCTCCAGAAAAACACAATATGACAACAAAAACAAGGAATGACTCCATAAACACATACATAACTAGAAAAACAACCCACAAATGACCCCCACAACACACAAAAAATACACAAAATGAGCAAAAAATTTACAAAACGTCAACAAAAACACAAAATTACAACAAAAAACACAAACCTTTTGTTCCCCAAAATGCACAAGACGACTACATATACACAAGAAATAACACAAAAACAGGAAAAACACACATTATACTACAAAAACCACACATTTTTCACACAAATACACAAAAATAACAGAGACACAAACAACTGAAATACAAAGAATGACTTGATTGACAACAAAATATACAAAATAAGCAACAAATATACAAAATGACTTAAAAACCACGCAAATCCACAACAAAAATAGACAAACCCTATATTATTCCCTGTAATAATGCTTAGATTGTCATTATTCTAAATGCTGACATGTATGATGATAATGTGCCCTCGTCTCTGTTTTACATCAAACACAAACTCTCAGTGAGTTTACACTAGTTTTCCCTCCGTGTCAGTCAGAAAGCGTAGGAATGATGGACTCTAGTAAACTGATTAAATCAGTGGCTGTGATGGTCCCTGAGGGTCTCTGAGGGGATTGGAACCCAGCCAGCCGTGTGTAATTAAAAGCACATAAAGACAGATCAAGCCCTCGGCTGCTCTTTTTTATTTGGCGGTGCCCGGAGGCCGAATCAACTCCATATCTTGTCCTGTCAAGGTTCAGCGAGCGCGTTTATTAAAAGGTTCACTACCTTTATTTATGAATGTGATGAAAGTGCAGAAGAAAAACCCACATATAGAAGTTATTCCTGAATTAAAATAATTGAATTTTACTTGTTTTAGGCTAAAAAAAGAATTCAACCTGTCAAAAAACGCATTATTGCTGAATTTTTCACTCTGGCTCACTGTTTTTCTTCAACTTTTTTCCTCTAGCGCATACGTTTATAAGATTTCTGCAAAGGATGGGAATAAGAAATATGAATATTTTCAGTAGTTTTACACGCCACTGGTTTGCAGCTAATTATTTGACTTAATAAAACTATCTTAAAGCTGCTGGAAATTACATATATTTTTATTAAAAAATCAGATAAATATGTAGTTTAGGTATGGGCAGCTGAACGTTCAGGGGCCATATGTGGCCCTCGGTTTCAATTTGTGCAGTCCCTAATCTAACTGCACAAAAAGACAACAAATGTGCACAAAAACAACTTTAAAAAGATAGAAAACAACCACATAAAAACACGTCAAATGGGAGAAAAAAAGACACAAAATAACTCAGAATGCAGGAAAACTGTGAGTCAAATAAACACAAAGACAACAAAAGCGCATGAAAAATTCTAAAACAAAACAATGTCAAAAATAGAAAAAATGAGTGAAAAAAAAGCACAAAACAACGATAATAAATACATAAAAATGGGAGAAAAATACACAAAACAATAAAAAAATATACAAAAAGACAACAAAAGTGCACAAAAATTACAAAAAAAATGCAAATCATCAAAAACACAGAAAATGAGCGAAAAACAAGCACAAAACAACAACGAAAAACAAAGAAAATGTGAGAAAAATACACAAAATGAATTCAAATGCACAAAAAAAGTGAGTGAAACACACAAAAATGCACAAAAATACCTTAAAAAAGATGCAAAACATCAAAAATACAGAAAATGAGTCAAAACAAGCACATGGGGGTTAATAAGACAAAACGACTCCAAAAGCAGAAAAAAACGCAGCAAAGCACAACAAAAGAGCACAAAAATAACTAAAACGACATCAAAAATACAGAAATAGAGTCAAAACAAGCACAAATCAACAAAAAAAAAACATATACAATGGGAGAAAAATATACAGCACAACAAACTGTAAGACAAAAAGACAACTAAAGTGCACAAAAATGACAAAACATCAAAAACACAAAATTAGTCAAAAACAAGCACAAAACCACAACAAAAAACTAAGAAAATGTGAGAAAAATACACAAAAGGAATCCAAAAGCACAACAAATATGAGTTAAATACAGAATAGGACAATAAAAGTGCAGAAAAAATACTAAAGAAAGATACAAACAACATAAAAAATATAGAAAATGAGTCAAAACAACAACAAAAAGTGTTGATAATGTGGCCCTTGGATCAGACAATCACATTTTTGTGGCCCAGCTGTGATAAAAGTTGTCCATAAGATCAAATAAATCAAATATCTACCACACATTCTTGTATTTCTATCATCTCAGTATCACTTTCAGCTTCGTCTCCTAAAACAGGAAAAGTGAGTCAACATCTTGTTATTGCAGCGCAGCATTCAGATCACAGTGAGATGTTCATTCTGTCACTGAGAGTGTGTAGCGTAGCGTAGCGTAGCGTGGTGAGGTAAAGAAAGGGCGACGTGCACGACATCCTGGCACGCCGAGGGACTCACTTAACCACTCGCAAATGAGTCTTGTCGTGTCGTTTTGTGAGAACGTCTGTGGCACGCTGCAGAGGAGCGTTCATATCAGGCCAATGAAAAGAAAGAGAGAGTTCAAACATTCCATTCCCACCTCCACACGCTGCCTTCTGGTCACAAATGTGATTAGAAACGCCCACACTGAGCAAAAGAGCGATCAACGGCTGCTGAAGGGAACACAAAAGTAAATAAAAGAAGGAAGAGGTAAAACGCAGGTCATCCAAAGTACGTACGCTGCTTGTAAAAAATGTTCAAAGCGAACCAATGATATACCCTGGAGGAGTATATCATTGGTTGAGAAGACGCAGCGTATTGAATAACCAGAGGTAAACCACAGGTAATGATGTGTCATTGCTTCTGTAGACACTGTGATTATATGCTAGTATACGCTGTCGGTCATGGAAGGTATGGTGGTTTATTTTAGGATGAATGATGTGAGTTCACGCTCCATGTACTGTAAGTAATGACTGTACAGTAATGATTCCTTCCAGAAGATTCTGGAAAACTGGATTTTTGCCTTTTTTTATGGCTACAGTTACAGTTATGGATTAAGGGTGTAACGATTAGGGGATTATGGGTAAACTCAAGCAACCATTAAATTCAAATCGCAATAAAAAATAAAAAATAAATCAATATACATAGAGATCATAATTTGGAGGGAAAAAACAATACAGATTATTCTTCTCTTAATTCAAATTGTCAATATTTTTTTTGAACTACTATATTTTATTCTTAAAAACTGTTTAAACTGATGAACCAAAATAAACATGTATTCATTTATCAAAGTTGAACAAAACTGGGACACATTTTATTCTTTATTTTTAGTTTCATACATAAGGCTGACATTACACTGTCATTATTATGACACGACACCTGTCATTAGCATTAATAAGGTGTCATAAAGGCTGTCATTAAGTGTTGTTTGCTTAATTATGACACCTTTGGAGCTATGTTGGCATTTTTTGTGTTAGGGTGAAGGTAATGAACAGTTAAGGTAACAAATAACACTTAATGTCAGCCTTATGTATGAAACTTCAAATAAAAAAATAAAAAATAAAACATAAAATGTAAATGTGATATAAAAAATGCTGCCACTCCTGCTCTGACTTCAAACTATTAGAGCTTGAATTCTCGACCTAAACCCGACTCGAGGGGTTTCGGATTTAATTTTGATCGTTAAACGACGGGTTCGGGCTGGGTTTGAACGTTGGACCCGGGTGTGCGGCTGAGGCAGAGACGTGATGTCAGAACCATAGACTGTAAAAAAAAAATGGACGAGACAAACTCCCTGGTGGAGTGAAGCTTTTATTTTTAGAGCTCCCCCTGCTGCCTGTCTGCAGTATGAGTCACAAACCCCGCCTCCTCAATAATAACAGACGGGATGTGGGTCAATCTGTAAAGTTAAAATACTCGTCACATGATTTTTTGTCTCTGCTGTAATCATTAATCAGTCCCTCCAGGATTTCGCGTGATTGTTGAGGGCTGAAATTTCTCCAAAAGTTGCGATAAAAAAGTTGCAATTTTTTTTTCAGCCCTAAAACATACTTTACTCACAATTAAGTTGATTTTTCCTCCCAATTATAAATACATGTTGACCAGACGTGTTCTAGAAAAAATATGCTTCATTGTTGGAAAGCAAACACCAACACAATTTTGCAAAACATGCAAACACTTCTTTTTTTTTTAGCTTATACACTGAACGTAGCCTGAATGCAAAACAGTTTTTAACCAAAATGATCATCAGAAGTGCAAATCAATAAACAATATTGAACTTAAGGAATCTTAAAGTGCATAATATGAACCGTGTCATGAAAATATATTTCTATAGGCATAACTATAGGCTGATACCGAAATTAATCCGATATCAGCATGAATCATACTTTTTTTTAAATGTATTTATTTATTTTCAACATAACATCTATTGTATTCTACAATTGAATAAAATAAATTAAAAAAAAAAATAAATTATATATATATATATATTGTTTCAGGCTAATAACGGCCCGATATCCGATATCAGCCAGTCATCCAACCTTTTAAGTTCTGGAAAATTGTGACTTTTAAGTTATTTAACTTAAAATAAATTCTAGTTCTGGTAAGTTATTTGGTTCGGCTATCATGAAAATTACAGTTATTAATGCATTTTTAGTTTTTCCCGACTGATTAAGTTTAATTAAAGGAGCCTGCACTAGATAAATGACTTAAAAAGCCAGATGAGGAATAATATCAAACAAATGATGTGCAATCAATATATATTCATTGTCTGTAACGTAACAATCGTTTAAAATAATCAATGTTTACCATCGTACTGATAGCTGGGGCTGTTTGTTTACAGCAGCATATATAGTCTTACCCTAGAGGCTCACCTCACCCCCTCACCCTGGGAGACTCTACAGTGAGCTCTGTAGAGTACTTCTGCTTCCTGGGGACCATCATCACTCAGGACCTCAAGTGGGAGCTGAACATCAGCTCCCTTATCAAAAAAGCTCAGCAGAGGATGTACTTTTTGCGGCAGCTGAAGAAGTTCAGTCTGCCAACAAGATGATGGTGAACTTCTACAGCTCCATCATCCAGTCCATCCTCTGCTCCTCCATCACCATCTGGTACGCTGCAGCTACGGCCAAGGACAAGGCCAGACTGCAGCGTATCATCCACTCTGCAGAGAAGGTCATCGGCTGCAATCTGCCCTCCCTCCAGGACCTGTACGCCTCCAGGATTTTGAGGCGTGCAGGAAAGATTGTGGCCGACCCTCCCACCCCCGGTCATAACTGTTTCAATCTCTCCCTTCTGGTAGGAGGTTTCGGTCCATCAGGGACCAGAACCTCCAGACACAAAAACAGCTTCTGTCCCTCTGCCACCATCCACATGAACACACCCCAAGTCACCCACTGAACCCCCCCCCCCCCCCCCCCCCACACCCGATCACCACCTCCACCAGCTTGATACCTGCTGCACTGTATATATATATTTATATTTATATTTATCCTATTTATCCTTTATTCTCTATCTATCCTTTATTTATCCCTCATCCTTTATATTATCATTATTATTATTATTATTATTGTTGCTGGGTTGTGCTTTGTTGTTCTGTTTTTATTTCTTTTATTTCTTTTTGTTGCTTGTTTTGTGCACCAACCACCAAGTCAAATTCCTTGTACTGTCCTCAAACTGTACATGGCAAATAAAACATTTCTGATTCTGATTTCTGATTCTGATTCTGATTGGAAGATTTGTTTCCATACATCAGTGTCACACGCACACGCACACGCACACGCACACACACACACACTGAGGCGGTGTGACAGGCCCTGCTGGGTCACAGACCCCATTACCGTGACAGGTTCCAATCTTGTCCAATTGGTGGTGGTCCAGGCCCACAGACGGAGCCCCACAGACAGGTTACACTCACAAAACACCAGCATTACTGCACGGAAACCGTGGAAACAAGAGAATCTGGAGGGGATGATTTTACACTCTCAGCACGTTCTAGCAGAATAAATAACAGGGTATCGTATGGATGAAACATGGGTGTACATTTTATTACCCATAAGGCATTTGGGTGACATAGTCCTTATTTGTTTGTGAAGAAAAGCAACAAAATATTAATAAAAACAATGTTTAAAGATTATTGAAGAACCACAATGAGACGTTTTAAGACTTTTCTTCAAAGGAAACTCAAAATAAATCCACCTCTAAGTTCTGACGTGAGTTTAATTCAGATTTTTTGCTTTTGTGAAGACAGTCCACGACCTGCTGTTTTCATTTCAGTGAACCTGCATCACTTCAATGTCTGGAGATGCTGCAAGTCTGACATTTTGACATCTCAGCTTTCACGAGAAAAAAAAAAAAATCTGATTTTATCCTTAGTTTTATATTTCATATTTTTTTAAAAAAAGCATTAGTTTTTTGTTTGTTTTTCTTGTTTTTTCCTTTAATCAATTAATCGCAATTAACGCGTTAAAGTGACAGCCCTAGTTTTATTTGTGTCTGTGCACTACTTCCTGTCCCACACGAACAAAGCAGCGCAAAGCATAGACATAATATACGTAGACGCACCGCTCTGTTGGGCGGCAGCAGTCGATGCGGCGTCAACGTATAGATGTCTATGGCGCAAAGCCCATAGCACATCCTCCGCTACTTCCGTAGCAACTACAAGCGCTAAAATGCCAAAAGTAACGATAAGCGGCAGCATAGTTATGTTTTTTTTCAGCGAAGTTGTGGAAAATTTGCATTGCCGCACTGATTTCGTGGAGATTGCTTGAATTTTTGCGTTAATAGTTGCGATCGCAACATCGTGAAATCCTGGAGGGACTGATCTTTGCTGAATTTATGCGTAGTGCGTCGGGCAACAATAGAAGGTCTGCGTATGTGTTGCGGAGGGCTCTGGACTGACAGAGTCGTTAGTGACGTAGCTGTGACGGACCACATGGCTGTTCAGTGGAAATGAACACAATGACTAGAACGAAAACGTATCAGCTCCGCTGCCGTTACACACACGCATATGCTTCAGCTACGCATCCAACGGAAAGTTGGGTGTAAGTTGGACTAATGCAATAAATGAAACTGTTAAATCCATGTCAGTTCAATCTAACTTATTAATGTATATTGAAATATTGGTGGGTGGCGTCTTGTTTTCAATCATCTGCTGCTTGTTGGGTAAATGATGTTGGTAGTAATCCTTCCCTAGGCTTCTTTTATTGTATTAAAAGCAGATTTGTTAAAAGTGCATTGTAATGATGTAATTACAAAGTTCCCTCTGGACTCTGAAGGCTTTGGATTGGTCCTTTTTTGATGGCCTTTGTATGAAATATGGACACCTATCTCAGAGCCTCCGTTCCCCTCGGCTGCTTTTAATTACAGATGGAGGGATAATAGAATGGCAGGAGGCCAAGCTGCCAGCAGCCTGTGGAGAGAAATCACCTTCTCCCCCCCCACCCCCACCCCCCGCCCCTCAGCGTAGCATCTGTATGAAGGGTGCGGACACAAACCTGCCAACCTCACATTGAAAACCTGTCAGATAACGTGATTGACGACCACGACGTGTGTTCAGGCCATCGTTTAGCGTCACCGTGAACGATGGGATTCTCTTCAAACAGACGTTACAGGTAAGAGGTGGAAATCATTAGTCCGTGGAAGCGCTTTGTCTATGGCACATGTGTCAAACTCATGGCCCGGGGGCCAAACCCGGCCCTTTGGAGCATCCAATCCGGCCCGCAGAGAAAACATGACTCATAGTGTAAATCAGAAGTGAGCATGTCAGCATTTAGAATAAAGACCAATCACAGCATTAATTCATGGTTAAACTATTTGTTTGTGTTGTTAATTCATGTGTTTGTGGTCATTTCTCCCTCTTTTAGCGCTTTCTGTTGATGTCTTATGTGTTTTTACTGTCGCTTTGTATGTATTTGAAGTCATTTTGCGTATTTTCCTCTCATTTCATTTTGGTTGTGTTGTTTTGTGTCATTTTGTGATTTTTGACATTTTTTTGTGTATTTGTTTTCTTTGTTTTTGTTTTGTAATTTTTCTCTAATTTTGTGTTTTGTTGCTGTTTAGTGTGTTTTTGAAGTCATGTAGTGTATTTTCCTCTCCTTTCCTTAGTTTTTTGTTGATGTTTTGTGTTGGTTTGTGTTATCAGCCAATTTGTGTAATTTTGGAGACTTTTTTGTTTATTTGTTTTCTGTGTTTTTGTTGTCGTTTTGTAATTGTTTCTAATTTGATTTTGCATATTTTCCTCCCATTTCATTTTGTGTGTTATGAGTGAATTTGTGGGTTTTTGTTATCATTTTGTACCTTTTCTCTAATTTTGTGTTGTCACATTGTCTAGTGTATATTTCTGTAATTTTGTAAAATCAGAGCCCCACTTCAACTAAAATTAGTTTGACACCCCTGGATTATGGAGGTAGATTTGTGTCAATTATTCAATAGAAAAATAAATATATTTCCAATTTTAAAAAATCACTTAAATCAAAAACAAACAAAAAAAAACCTTTGCAACAAATGCAAAAAAAAAAAAAAAAAAAAAAAAAAAAAATATATATATATAAGTTAGATTTTTTTTTTTATTGAAGTAATTTTTTCAAATTGAATTTTTTCTTTGATTTTTATGATTTTTTTTATTGAAACATTTTAGTTTTTATTTAATAATAAAGACACAAATGTACTACCCATAATATGGCCCAAATACAAGAAAAGGTGACTTAAATAAATAAAATAAAAAATCTTTGAAAATATTTACTTTTGATTGAAAATGGTTTTTTTTTATTTTTTTTATTGAAGTGATTTTTTTTAATTGAATGTATTTTTTTTTAATAGAATCATAAAGACACAAATCTACCTCCATATCTGTTCACTTGATGCTCTCCCTTTCTTTCTACAGGTTAATTGATGAGAAATAATGAAGGATTGTGGTTTCGTAAACCAGCCCCAGAGCAACACCACCACCACCACCACCACCACCACCAGTGTCCCAGAAATTACATTTAATAAAGATAAAGCTCAATTTACGTGCAGAACTCGTCTTAATTAAAAGATGAAGATAAAAACAAAGTTAAATGTTGAGCTCCAAGCATGAGAAAATATCCTGAGGACTCCAAGAGAAACACTGCTCAGTGCCCACATGAAAAGATGGGAACGATACATATTTAATGCTAAAGGGAAACAGCTTAGATCAGTTCCTTCACTGGGAAAACACGACACTCTCAGTAACTCACCGTGTGTGTGTGTGTGTGCGTGTGTCCTTCAGTGAGGAGGAGGGGCCACGCTTAGCACGACTGCACAGCAGAAGAAGAAGGAAACCCAGTGGAAACCTAAAGAGCCACAACCAGCAACACTCGTCCAATGTCCGACTTTATTCACTGGAGAGTCAACGTTTATAAATATATGAGATTATATAAGTTAACTTTCATATAGGAGGAGTTACAATACATTACGTACATTATTGGAAGAGATAAACAACTTTTACCACAGCAACGGCCACAAAAATCTGATTGAATCTGATCCAATGTATCAATATTTATGTCAGCATTTGGAATATTGACCAATCAGAGAGTTAGCACAGGGAAGAACAAAGGGATTGTGTATTTTTGATGTGATTTTGTGTGTTTGTTTTATTTATGTGTTGAAATATTGTAACCTTGTGTGTTTTTAAAGTAATTTTGTGTATTTTTGTTGTGATTTTGTGTGTTTGTCTGTAATTTCTGTGTATATTTGTTGTCGCCATGTGTGTTTTTGGAGTAATTTTGTGCATTTTAGGAGTCATATTTTGTGTGTTTTGTGTATATTTGTTGTCGCCTTATGTGTTTTGGGAGTCATTTTGTGTGTTGTTGTTGTCAGTATATGTGTTTTTTAAGTCATTATGTGTATTTTTGTTGTCCCTTGTGCAATGTCTGTCTTTTTGGACTAATTTTGTGTATTTTTGCTGTTTTTCTGTGTATAACTTGTCATTTTGGGTGTTTTTTGGAGTCATTTTGTTCATTTACTTTACTTTTACAGTTGCCCGTGTCTGTTCTATGCACTATTAACTACACAAATGATTGTGTGTACGTCTATGTTAGCCCTGACATTGTCGTGTCTATGCTGCACGCGACCTGTATCTGTATTTAACTCTATTTGCACTATTTTTTGCCAGTATTTTTGTAATTTTCTTTCTTTTCCTGAGACAAATAAAGTTTGTTGAACTGAATTAAATAGAATTGAGTCAATTTATGCATGCATCACTACAGCAATGTTCACTTATATTACACATGTGTACTGTCTTTGTAGTTACAGTATTAATCTTTCTATGAAACACACACATAACACATCAAATGAACACTAGGGTGTGCATATTTTTATTGCTAATGTATGTTAGCTCCTGAAAGAGGAACATGCTGCTGCACATCCCCCCCCTCTTTCTGCAGAGATGTGGCTCATCTCTTTTGGCTCAGGCTTCTCATTTTTTATTCTACTTTTCTATACCGGTCCATTCTCCCTTTTCTCTCTCTGTTCCTTAATCCATCTCTCATCCCTCTCTCTCTCTTTCCCACTCTCTTTGAATCCTTACAGAGTTGTTGCCATGGCGATTGGCACCAATATCTGAAGACTGTGTGTGTGATAGAGTAAGATGAAAGGAGATTAAATATATATAATGTACCTGTCGGAGGGGGTTTTTTGGGGCCCAGCCAACACATTTAGCAGTGACAACCTGACACACAAATTATGTTTCAGGTTCCAAGCAAAATAGGAAGATTTTTTGAAGAATTTGAGCCAATTTTTGCATATTTTTACCCTTTTTTTGCAACTACACCAAACTTGCCATATTTTAACCTATTTTCATCACTTTTTCTTGCCATATTTTTGCTCCTTTTAACGCATTTTTGCTACATTACTCCCATTTTTGCTACTTCGCCATCAAATTTCAATGCCTTCTCTGCACATTTTCTCCACTTTCAAGGCTTTTTTGGCACTTATAAACCCTTTCCACTAGTTTTCCCACCTAATGTTGCATAAGTCAACCCATTATTGTCATTATTTTAACCTGTTTTCACAATATTTCATGCTTATTTTTGCCAATTTAATTGTTTGCCACTCTGATATGCAACTTTTCTGGTCACTTTCAACCCATTTTGATTAAAACAAGGATTTACGTCTTTAAGATGACTATATACTACTTTGCAAATAATAAAATTTAACAAACTAGAACAAAACTGGACTCAAGTCAATCACTGTCCTCCTTTTTCTGAAGAAGAAACACAAGAAATCACAATATGAACAAATGACCAACACTTCGACGGGACTCCACATCCCACAATGCAACACAAAACAAACTTTCAAGCCACAATTTCAACCTTTTACATCTTTTTTTTTCTCTTTCTTAAAGCAAAAAAATCTTCAATCGAAGCGTAAAATATGTTTTCATCAGTTTTAATTTACAGATGTGTAACTCAACTGAAGTGTATTTAATCCCCCAAAAAGCACGTGTGTGTGTGTGTGTGTGTTTCAGTCGTAATTCAAGGTCACGGTGCAGCAGCATTGCAGCCCCTCCAGCAGGTGGCCCTCCTCTATCCTGGGGCAGTTGAACCATAAAACACCAGAGAACATCTGGTGAGTGAGTGGGAGTGTAAATAACACACTGCACTGTAAAACACACAGAGATCCCATTTGATCTCTACCAGAGTGACTCCAATGCACTGCCTTGATTTCCAATGCATCAAGTGTCACATGAACAAAATAAAGGACAATAAACGCTCCCTCCAAACTGCTGCTGCATGCTGTGCAAACAGCCTGACCTTCATTTGATCAAGACTGGGAAAACAAACACAGCTTTGTGCAACTGTTTGGTGGCAGCAGCCATTGGCTTTTGTGAACTTTGCAGCGAATGCAAATCATCCAGGGTAATATAGGACTTTAATGGACTCCAAATCCATCCAGCTCAAAATCTGCAAGCCAAGCCAAACATAGCCAGAAAACAGGGCCGGCTTTAGGTCAGTCTGTGCCCGAGGCAAGAGTGGACCCCAAATAACTAAATACAAATAAATGCACAGCGTGTACACATTATTATTCCTAGTAAATATCAAGTAAAAAAAAAAAAAAACTATGCAATTCTGCGACACAACAAACCATTGAAAAAAATACAATTTATTTAAAAAATGAGAATAATACAGTATAGTAGAATTTAACACCTACAGGTATAGTGCAAATGTCCTGAGGGAACAACAACAACAACAATGGTGCAAAATCCAGTGCAATCAAAAGTTAAAATAAAATATAAAAGTTTCAGTACAAGAACATTTTTACATTCCTGTGTGTGAACCAAATAACACAATGTGCAAACAACACACTAGAATTATATAGAATAGAACAAGAATGACCACATGAGGGAGGTAAAATAAATCAAAGAAAATTCAATAAAATAGCATAAATATGGGTTTATATTAATATTTAGTTAAGAGAAAACATTTGCAGTGATTGTAAAGGGTGTGTTTCAAATTTATTCAAAGTTTTTAAATTATCGTAAAACATTTTTGGGGGGGTGCAATTTTGCGTATAGCTCCCGAGGCGGCCGCCTGGGTTGCCTAGCAGCAAGGCCGGCCCTGCCTTCTATTATCCTCAAATATCGCTGACACATTTCACCCTAGGGGTCAATCTGACCCCAGGAATATTTGCCTCCAGAAAATGATTTTCAGAAAATTGTTGAGCAAGTTTTTGTCTCGAGCACTTTGTTTTTTGTCTGTTTTATCCAAATCTTCTAAAATTTACTGACAACATTAATGACCACAAGACGAGAGATTTATTTACTACTTCAGATGAGAACGCCTCAAAATCAGGGTCCTCCTCAACATAATCGACACTTTCTCCTCTACATCCCTTTTACTGTGAAAGAGCTGTTCCAAAACCTCATTGACAGTAAACCTTTTCCTAAAGGACATTTCCAAGAGAAACAGATGCAGCATGCAGATTTCAATAAACACAGCACAGGATAAGCTTTTATATGTTGGCTCCTCCCTTATTTTGCATGAACTACCAATGTCCTTGCGGGAATACCCCGCCCTCCACAGCAAAAAACAAATATCAGTTCTACTTTGGCTGGTGTGAATAGTAGGTCTCTCACACACACACACACACACACACACACACACACACACACACACACACACACACACACACACACACACACACACACACACACACACACACACACACACACACACACACAGAAACACAAAAACACAAACACACGCACGTTTTACACAGCTAAAAGATCCTGGGGTCAAATTGACCCCCAGAGGAAAACCAATGCGTGTTCAGCACATTAAAAAATATAGCATCACTATAATTTCATGCTTAATCAATTGTACCCAACAAATTATAAAACATCATGAAATATAAAGCAACTACAAGTTCAACTATTATTTTTTAAACGATAAACATTGGCTGGGGTCAAATTGACCCCATGGATAATAGGAGGGTTTATTCCAAAGGTAGAGTCGACCACCATGCCAATCACCCCCTCACATACGTTTCTATTCACTTGAGGCATAGATTATTAGACTAAAACCCAATTCCCTTTTCCAATTCCAACCAACGCCATATTAATTATTCAAAAATAGGAACTCATTAACACAGTAATAAATACCATGACCTCATTTCACTGAGATTTGGATTGATTGGAGGTTTTCTGCATGTGTGCATGAAGTGAAACTGGGAGAACTGGGATGTCAAAGGAGGGAAAAGACATTTTACCTTGAAAATGGACACACATTGTGTGTGTGTGTGTGTGTGTGTACTAATGAGAGGCTTTGTGGAGCTGCTTCCGCTGCAGAGCCATGCAGGGGTGCACGGTATTGATCTCTACCACCACTGGGAGGACTGGTGCTTGATAATGAGCCCGATGTGGGATTCTCGGTGTCTCTGTCTGGTTTTCTACGCGACTGCTGTTCGTTTTAACCAGTGGTCTGTTCCCCCATGTTCCAAGAACATTTGTAATTTAAGTTCATGTTCTAATTAAGATCATTTCTATCATCATTTTGTGTGTTTTTTGTGTCATTTTGTGTACTTTGTTGTTGTTTGTCTGTTCTCAGAGTCATTATTCAGTATATTTTCCTTTTATTGTGTGTCTTTTCCTGTGTTATTGGTATTATTTAAATTATTCTCTCTCAGTGCATGTGTTATTGGTGTCGTTTGGTTGTTTTTTATGTCGTTTTGTATGTTTCTGTTTTTTTTGTGTATTTTGTAGTGATCTTGTGTATTTTAGTGTGTCGTTGTTGTCGTTTTGTGTGTTGCTGGTAATAGTAAGTATTTTTCTCTCTTAGTGTGTGTATTTTTGGTGTAGTTTTGTGTATTTTGTTGTTATTTTTCTGCGTTGTTGGTATTATTTAAATTATTCTATCTCAGTGTGTGTGTTTTTGGTGTCGTTTGGTTGTTTCTTATGTCGTTTTGTATGTTTCTCTCTTATTTATGTGTATTTTGTAGTGATCTTGTACATTTTTCTCTCATTTAGGGCCTATACTACGAAACTAGACTCATCTTATCGCGCTAACTTCCAGGATTAAATCAATGTGTGCTGGACTATGAAGCTGGCTAACGTCTTACAAAGCTAAATCACCATGGTAACCTAAGCTGAACACCTAACCTGGTTGGGACGATGTGACGCTGACATGAAAGAGAGAATATTTAGACATTGATGCAATCCTTTCATTTACCAATGACATCCTTTATGAAATATATAGATTTTTATCTGATGGACTGACCTACATTAATCAGCTGATAAAACCTGCGTGCATTGGGCACTTTCAGACTGATAAATTAATACATTAATAAATGAATGAATTCATGTATTCTGTGGTAATGTAAAGAGCCTCACTCCTGTAGATAATATAACATATAAATATATTCCACCTTATGATGTAGGCTGATCTGTATGAACGCAGTATCAGAGCCACAGACAAATTAAAAGAGAAAGTGAAACTGATCAGATTAACTCATTGACGGCCAAAGGCGTCTAAAGTATTGTGTTTTTTGGGTTGCTAGGAGAAGCTCTCCTGTGAATATCTAACTTGTACTATGATGTAGTGACCAACTGGTGACCTGTAGGTGGCAGCAGAGCACCTTTGGATGAGAAATCACCCGTGATGGGCAGAGCTCAGAGGGAGAGGAAAAGAGTTTACGAGACAGAAAATGGCGCTACGAGAGTTGATGCTGAAGTTCCCACCAGCTCACACTCGACCACAGCATGTGTGGAACGAAGTGGACTATTGAGAGTGTGGCGATGGTGAGAGAAAAAGATCAAAAAACGGGGCAAGCGGTGACACTCGGCATGTCCGGGAGGAGGAGGAAGTGGCGTGTGTGGAGAATGACGGGGGGAGAGACTTGGAGGAACGCTAAAATACAGTAAGAAATTCATTCATCTCTGACCTAAATAGTAAAATAATAATAATTTTGCCATCAAAAGCCAGGTCTCAGTGTTGCTTTTGTAGTTTTATAGAAGGAAACTAATGTTGAGTCACTAAAGCAGAAAAAAATTGCTTCAAAGTTACTAATAGGTTTTTTTCAGAAAAAGACGTTTTTTGTGTGAAACTTGCCTCTATTCAACTGCTGATTACGGAAAAACAAAATTATTTTTTTCTGATGAAACTAGAGAGTCAAATCTTTCAGATTTCAGATTGTCATAGGACAAAATATTCTATGGGTCTTAAAAAATCAGTGAAAATCATCTAAAACACCTGGCAATATGGGGTTGGCTGTTCTGAAAATGGCTGGCAGTGAATGAGTTTATAATCTGACTAATTTAATCAATTCCTGCATTAATTTCTTGCTGCTTTTACTAAATAAATCCAAGATATTATTATCTAGCTTCGTAGTACAGGCCCCTAGTGTGACATGTTTCTGGTGTCATTTCATGTGTTTTGTTGTCGTTTTGTGAGTTGCTGGTAATATTTAGGATTATCATTTTTAACTAAAAATAAACACAATAAAACCCCATATTTTTAATGCTGTTATCTGTTCATTTTCCTCAGTCTCTCTCGTGTACCCCCTATTTGAAAAACACTGGTCTAAAGAATAAAAGAAACACAATTTATGGCAACATTGTCACAGAGTCGTATTTCTGAGACAGTTTGTGAAATAAATTTTGAAGAATTCAGGCTGAATACATCCTAGTTGTATCTATTACTTTGAGTTTCTCCAAAAGCTGAGTTCTTGTCGTGGCTCGGACAAAGTGCTGATGCGTAGCCGAGTCGAGCTTCCTTCCCAAAGGGTTTCACTGCGTCTTCAAAGCATCAGACGGCTTTCATGTCAGCATCAGCCAGAAAGAGAAAGTCTTTTCATGTCCCAGAGATTTCTACCAACAGCGCTGCTCTTTGTTAAATTAGCCACAATTTCTTGCGTTTTAGAAAAAAACAAGAAGAGTCGTTAACTCGTCACTCGTACTGAAAACGACCAAATAACAGATGTTTCTTTGTGTAAAAAAACAAAAAAAAAAAAACGATAAAAATCCAGGCTGTGGCTCCAAAACTCCAGGCAAGATAAGGTGACTTCTAAACGTAAAGATATATTGATTCACTTCTGATCGATAAGTCTGAGTGCAAACCAAGCCAGGGTTGGTGTTAAATTATAATTGTATTTGCGTAACTGATAATTAATAACAATTATGACATAATAATAATCGTAATTGTAATTTTAAAAAGCTGCTGCTGCCGTAATCATAATTAAATTGTAATTGAGTTCAAATAAATGACTTTGTAATTCTAATTGCCATGAAAATTTGATAAAAATGTAAATTTTAACCCAAAACTGGGAAACCATGTTACAGTTGTACAGTTCTACACATATGTAGTTAACAGTTATTAAATTATGTTTCATATCAAGCTTTTCTTACATTTTACCATTAAAAAAATAAAAAATCTTGGGGTACACTAACACAAAAAGGCTCAGACGCCCACACCAAATATATTAAAACCTATATTTTCATTGATTATGAAGCCTAACAAGGTAATCAATACATAGGAAATAAATTAAATGATAGATATTAGTTTTTAGTGTATTTTACAGCTGATTTAGCGGTGTTAGCATTAGAGATGCTAACAGAAAGCTAACACAGGAGGAAGGTTAACTTATTTATTTCAGGCTCAGTAATTGTGATTAATTGTAATTGACTTTCTGAAGATAAAAAAAATTATAATAATTGTAATAAAATTGTAATTGGAAAAAATGCTGATCCCTGTAATTGTAATTGAACATGGGTAATTGAAAACGTAATGAATTAAAAAGCAACTTTAGATCAAACTGTCACGTTCCACAATAAAAAAAAAATTAAAAAAATTAAAAATCCCATTTTGAAAAGACGTCATTTAATCCTGACATCAGCCTAATAAGAGAACACACACACACACACACACACACACACACACACACACACACACACACACACACACACACACACACACACACACACACACACACACACACACACACACACACACACACACACACACACACACACACACACACACACACACACACACGTCTTCCTGCTCGGCTGCTCTTTCGATACAGACGTCATGTCGGCTTCACGCTCGGTTTGAGGCATCATTAATTACCAAAACCTCCAGTGATGATCAGGTGAATAATGTGAATAACTGTTTGTTGGCGGCCAATCATGTATCGAGTGTCGTTTTAATGCGTGAGCGAGAAATAAATTAAAAAATGTGTGTTTTGATTGCTGTTCTTTATGTTTTTACGTCGACAGGTGGGAAAAAAATGGTGCGTAAAACAAAAATTAACTCTACTCGACTAGTTTTACACAAAAATATATCATAAAAAGAACAAATATTAAACATATTTAGGGTTCCAATACATTTTCACTGGAAATTAAGATTGAGAATTTGGGGATTATTCAACAATATAAACATTTCATGGGAATTTTTTATTGGAATTAACCCTGAAATTAGGATTAACTTCTAAATAACTGATGCTGATATTCTAGAGCAGGGATTCTCATCCGGTCTCACCCTGGGACCCACATTTTTGCTACGTCATTAATTCAACCAACCAAATTTAGTTTTTCAAAAATAAAAAAGTTGAAAACACACAATTATAATCTTTTTTAAAAACATAAATCTATATATTTTCCTGTGCAACATGCATTTCACAGCATGCCTGTCAAAATAAAAGTTTAAAAAAAAAAAAAGACAAGTCCAACATGAGAAACATTAAGTAATGATTTATTTTTGACCAGCTGTCTGCGACTCACCCAGTACAGGTCCATGACCCAATTTTGGGTCCAGACCCACCTGTTGAGAATTGATGCTAAAATGTATTTTTATATATATACACACACACACTCTACCGGTCAAAAGTTTTAGAAAACCCTATTATTTTCCAGTTATTTATTGCAATAAAATTCTTGGAAGTCTAATAAATATTATCATTTTTCCCCCGTTAATTCTCAAAATAAGTTTTCAACTTATCATTATTATTTTTTTTTAAATGGATGCTAATAATAATGTTTAGATATGATAGTTATTTAAAATTGGTAAATTCTTATCAATAATTCCAATAAAAAGTTTAGATTTTTTTTGGTAATTCATTTAGTTTTTATGTTTTAAGCACAATTTTGGGAATACTCAAAAATATAAACTTTTACTGGGAATTAGAAATTGGAATTAACAGGAAATTGTGATTAACTTTTTAATAACTGATGCTGATATTTTAGATGTTAACATTTATTTCCCTGACTATATTTAATATCCCTCTTAAAATCCAACCAAATTTCCAATAAATTCTCATAAAAGAATTCCTATTTAAAAAAAATATATATATATTTTAAATGGATAATATTTATGTTTGGATCTGATACAGTTATCTAAAATTACTCAAAATTTTTTCTAAATAATTTCAATGACAATTTATATTTTTTGATAGTGCCAATATTCCAGAGTTTAAGTTCCAGCGGAAATTTACTGGGAATTTTCCTCACCCTTTGCATTCATAAGCGTATTAGCTGTAAAAACCACATAAACAGGAGTGAGCGGGTCAGAAAATTAATAAATAAATGATTGATGAGGATCTTTTCTGATGTGAGCAAAAGAAAAATGTTGTTTAACCACTTAGCCAACGGGTGGTAGCGTGTTAGCGGGGATGCTAGTACCTCACGCTGAGAATGTGTAGACAAAACTATATCAATACATGCATCATTATAGCATTATCATAATAATTAACATTAACATTTTGTTGAATGCAGTGCAATGAGGGGTGACTCAGCTAATATTTACGCTATAGCTATACGAACATTCTATTCATTAATGTTAAATAATTGACTGTCCGACCAACGGAAACACACAAAATAATACATTTTAGGGTTTAATCTGATTAATGCAGGTTTTCAACTGGTTTTTTTTTTCATTTTTACACCTGTTTAGTCTCAGGATGAAAAGCTAGCTAGCTTAGCGAGTTAAGCTAACCTTTTTTGCTCCAAATGTTTAACTAATGCCTTTAAGCTATGAAAACAATGAAACTATGAAACAAATTTAAACGCTAGAGTTGCACTACAGCAAAAATAAAAAAAAAATAATTTATATATATATACTGTATATGTATATATATATTTGCCAGTCTACACAAAATAACATGAAAAATAACCAAAATGACAATACATAGGACAAGAAAATGCAAAAAATGACAAAAAATACATAAAATGAGAGAAACACAAAAGGGCAATAAAAATACACAAAATGCAAAGAAAATGCACAAAATAACTCCAAAACAAGCCAAAAAGACATAAAAATACAGAAAACTAAAGCAAAAAAGACACAAAATGATAAAAAGATACACAAAACAACAAGAAATACAACCAAAATGATGAGAAAAATATGTAAAATGATGACAAAAATACAGGAAATGGGAAACAAATACACAAAATGACAATATATATATATATATATATATATATATATATTTGCCAGTCTTCTTCCCGAGGCCTTTGTTCTCATTAGCATAGCACAATTAAAAGCTTATTCCTGGGCCAAACCATGCAGGAAGTATAGCATCAGAGCGCACTTGGGCAGAAAATGGCAAATTAAAAGTGAACATTCATATGCTAATATAGAAAATATGTGTGTACAACGATTGTGTGTGTGTGTGTGTGTGTGTGTGGAGGTATGTCCTTGAGGAGAAGCGCGGCGGTGTTATTACAGGAAGTAATCTCATGAGGAAATGGAATATTCATGAGCGCGTTACTGCCCTTAAAACAAAGCTCAAAGCCTCTTAAAAAAGTCCCAGAGTGAAGGTGGATTGACATTTCACGAATCGAGCCACTTCACATGTAAAAAAACACACACTGTATGAATGGAGGTTCCTTTAGAAAACATAAAGGAACATAATTCACACTGATTCATCATCACAGGACACATACAGTCGTTTCTTCTCAGTGAAACAGAAGAACATACTTCATAAAAAACACTTTAGAATAACTGTGAAAGCTAAAAGCTTTCAGACAACTTTTATCACCACAAAATGTGATTTTCTGATCCGCATTATGATCCAACATTTACGTCTGCATTTAGAACAGTGACCAATCTGAGCTTTAGTAAAAGAAACAACAAAGGATTCTGTATGTTTTTGTTGTTGTTTTTACATATTATTTCTCATTTTGTGTCTGTTTATTGTTGTTTTGTGTGTTTCTCGAGTCAATTTATAGTATTTATTGTTGATTTCTTTGTTATTATTCATTTTGTGTATTTCTGTTGTCATTTTTTTTTTGTGCATTATTAACTCATTTGGATTATTTTTCATGTCTTGTATTTCTGTTGTCCTCTTATGAATAGAATAGAATGCCTTTATTGTCACTGTACACGTGTACAATGGGATTAAAAAAAGACAACTCCTGTAACAGTGCAAAACAGTGTAAGAAATAAACAATATATACAATACAAACATAGGACAGTGTGTTTTTAAAATATTTTGTACGTTTACATTGTTGTTGTTCTCTAGATTTTTGTTCATTTTTGTTGCTGTGTTTTTAAAGTATTTTTGATTATTTTTATTGTCACGTGTATTTGTGTCATCTTGCATGTTTTTAATATATTTTCTCATAGTTTTTGTTGCTTTGCCTATTTTTGTTGTCATCTTTTGTGTTTTAAAAGTAATTTACATTATTTTTGTTGTCTTATGTGTATTTTTGTTGTCATCTTGTGTATTTTTAAAGTAATATTGATTCTTGTTGTTGTCTTGAGTATTTGTGTTGTCTTATAGCTTGTTTTTAAAAAAATATTTTCTTATTTTTGTTGTAATTTGGATTAGTTTAATTGTCTCTCAGGCATTTTTGTTATCATCCGTGCATTTGTGTTCTGTTTTGTGTATATTTGTTGCCATTTCGTGTAGTTTTGTTGTCATTTTGTATGTTTTCAGAGTCATTTTGTGTATTTTTGTTGTCATTTTGTGTATTTTTGTTGTCTTTTGTGCATTTTTGTTGTCTTTTGTGTATTTTTGTTGTCATTTTGTGTAGTTTTGTTGTCATTTTGTGTAGTTTTGTTGTCATTTTGTATGTTTTCAGAGTCATTTTGTGTATTTTTGTTGTCTTTTGTGCATTTTTGTTGTCTTTTTGTGTAGTTTTGTTGTCATTTTATGTATTTTTCTATCATTTTGTATGTATTCATAGTCATTTTGTGTTGGAGGGGCTGCATGCCAGTTGCCCATGTCTGCTCTATTGTACACTCACTACCTCAAAAGTAAAATGCAATTTTTTTCATATTTTAAACAATAAAACCTCTTTTCTGTCAGGTGATGATTGACACATCATTTTTTTTCTCCCTGCCGTACAATCTTCTCCCTCTTCTTTTGTCGCGTGCACATAAACACAAAGCAAAGGACCTCAGCAATTACCCCTGAAATAACCTCCTCGATTGATATCTCAATTATGCCATGCCATTCTTCGGCGTTATCATGTCTCGCACACGCTCCTCCTGTCCCCATTCTCAGCTGCTCATTGAACACGAGGAGGAAAAATGGGGTGACCTTGTTGTTTTTTTCTTATGGATCGTATTTCCACAGGCTACGCTAGTGCTAAATGTTTACTAGAATCATCGGGAATTACCACAAACGGGTAAGAATTACTAAAGAAGATGGAATAAAAAAGACATTTATGGACCTCGTGGCTGTTTTTTATTTTGTTTAACAAGATAATGGGAGCAGTTGAGTCTTTTACTCACAATATATGAACAACATAGGTACATTCGAGCGGATTTTATCATTATTCTAAGGGGGCAGGTTAGGAGCGGACAGGGTATTATTAAGCTTTAATGTTCTTACCTGAGTGCAGCAGAATAGATCAAATCATCACAAATCCACATAAACATGAAAGAGAAACAGAAGAGGAAAAAAAACACAGTTTTAGTGCAAACAGCCCAAACTGCTGTCAGCAGATTACTCTGTCATTAAGATAATGAAGTATTCCTTACAGACGCATTAACTATTTAGGCTGTGCTTTGAATAAGAGCATACGGAGGTAATGATGCTTGGGATTCCTCATTGATTTAAGTTAACTCAAGCAATTATTCTGAGTCCAAGAACAGGAGCTGAGCTGCACTTCAGTCCATCCATAAGCCTGACTTACTCTGTCTAAGACATGAGCAACTAGTGGCCCAGGGGCCACATAAGGCCCCTCAGTCTAGCTTTGTGCAGCCCCCAAGTAAACGCACAAAATGACTCCAAAAACAAGACAAAAGGACAGAAAACAACAGTAAAAATACACAAAATGATAGAGCGATACACAAAACAACAAGAAAATACCAAAAAACGATGGCAAAAATACATAAAATGAGAGAAAAATACACAAAATGACAATAAAGTACACAAAATGACAATAAAGTACACAAAATAACTCCAAAACAAGCCAAAAGGACAAAAAAAAAAACAGAACAGCAAAGGCACAAAATGATAGAAAGTTACAAAAAACAACAAGAAAAATAACAAAAATTATAACAAAAATACACAAAATGAGAGAAAAATCCACAAAGTGAGAAGAAAATTGCACAAAATAACTCCAAAACAAGCCAAAAGGACATAAAAACTAAGAAAATAACAGCAAAAAGACACAAAATGATAAAAAGTTACAAAAAAAACAAACAAGAAAAATACACAAAATAACGTGAAAAATAACCAAAATGACAATACATAGGACAAGAAAATGCAAAAAATGACAAAAAATACATAAAATGAGAGAAACACAAAAGGGCAATAAAAATACACAAAATGAAAAGAAAATGCACAAAATAACTCCAAAACAAGCCAAAAAGACATAAAAATACAGAAAACTAAAGCAAAAAAGACACAACATGATAAAAAGATACACAAAACAACAAGAAAAACAACCAAAATGATGAGAAAAATATGTAAAATGATGACAAAAATACAGGAAATGGGAAACAAATACACAAAATGTGAATAAAAATACACCTTTTTTTTTTTTTTTGGTTTTTTCCTGTATTAACAAAAGTTTATAATATGGCTCTCAAATTTAAAAAAAAATCTCATTTTTGTGGCAACGTTGTGATAAAAGTTACATCAAACTTGTGTTGTTTGATCTTGTAGCTTTGGACCCAAAACTTCAGATTTTATAGATTCATCATTAACAATTACAGCATTAAAATATTATAGTATGAATATTTTATTGCATTAATAATGAAAACACAATGTGTATCAAAGGACAAAAGCACATTTCTATGAGGATTCCTACACCATCTGCCACATTAAAGCAGCGCTTTCTTCTCTTTAAATACACATTTGCAGGCACATGATGCTGCATTTGGTCATTATAATAAAATAGTGATTTAAATGCATGGGCGTGTGTGTGAAGAGTGTGGCTATTCCTCCACTGAGGTTTCACAGGTCACTGCAGCCACTGTCTCACAAAATCACACCAGTTCAAAAATGCATAAATAAGCAACACTAAACTATAAATATTTAAATCAGAACCTTTAATAACTCCAGCTTATTTAAAAGTTAACTGCAGAAAGAAAAATCGAGGATTTATGATCAATTTCACACAGAATTATTGAAGGAAATCAAAGAAAACATGAAGCAAATAATTACCACACTCAAATACTCAGATTTTACTTTGTGGTATAGGTTTACAATACATACATATATATATAAATCAACAAAATACTTGAATTATAAATGCATAATAATAATAATGCACATTTTTTTAGCATTAACTTACCATTATTCTATCATTAACCTCTCATTAGCATTAACTTCGCACTAACCTAACATTAGCCTAGCATTAGCTATAGTACAACCCTAACATTAGCTTAGCATTAACTTAGCATTAATATTAGCTAGCATTAGCTTAACGCTGAGCCTTAGCCTAGCATTAACTTAGCGCTTTCCGAGTATTAACCGAGCATTAGCGTTAGCTTACCATTAACCTTGCATTAGCCTTAACCTAGCACTAACCTAACATTAACCTAGCATTATCATTAACCTAATACTAAACTAACATTAGTCTAGTATTAGCTTAGCACAACCCTAGCATTAACCTAATATTAGTATTAACCTAGCATTAGCATTAGCTTACCATTAACCTTGCATTAGCCTTAACCTAGCACTAACCTAACATTGGCCTAGCATTAGCATTAACCTAATATTAAACTAACATTAGTCTAGCATTAGCTTAGCACAACCCTAGCATTAACCTAACATTAATATTAGCCTAGCATTAACCTACCATTATCCTTGCATTACCATTAACCTAGCACTAACCAAACATTAGCCTAGCATTAGTTTGGCACAATCCGAACATTAGCTCAGCATTAATCTAGCATTAATATTAGCTAGCATTAGATTAGCATTAACCTAACAGTAACCTAACATTAGCTTAGAATTAACCTAGCATTAACATAGCACTAACCTAACATTAACCTAGCATTAACCTTGTATTAGCATTAGCCTAACATTAACTTAGCACTATCAGAGTATTAGCCTAGCATTAACATTAGCTTACCATTATCCTATCATTAACCTAGCACTAACCTAATATTCATGTTGCATTAGCTTAGCACTATCCTAGCATTAGCTTAACATAACCTAGCATTAGTGACTGATATCTGTCACTTATTTCTAGCATTTGCATTAGTCTAGCACTGGATTAGCATTAGCCTAGCATTATAATTCCTACATCCTTACTACTTTCCTCAAATCATTCCACAAAATCTCCCCAAATTGAAAAGAAATTGGTCACAAAATCAAGAAAATTTAAAGTGAACATCTGCAAGTCTGGTGCTTTATGTACTTTATATTTATATTTATCATTTATAGCTGAAAGTGTAAACCAGGGGCACAATAACGTTAAAATTACTCTAAAATCTGTGTGTTTTGACATCCCTGATTTAGAGAAAACATCAAATCCCTTCATGTTTGGTGACTAAACAAAGAAGTTTTAAAAGACTCATTATTTTCCTCCACGTTGATGCCAGTGCAACAGTTCAGTCCCATCCACTCTACCCAGTGATGAGGTGGAGCATTCTGCCAGACAGACTCAGCTGGGCTTCGCTCACCTTGGCCTTCTTTGCATGAACGCTAAACATATGGCGACACGTGTGTGTTTGTGCAGCAGTGCACAGTGTGTGTGTGTGTGTGTGAGAGAGGCAGAGAAAGGCAGCAGTGCACAGTGTGTGTGTGTGTGTGTGTGTGAGAGAGGCAGAGAAAGGCAGCAGTGCACAGTGTGTGTGTGTGTGTGTGTGTGTGTGAGAGAGGCAGAGAAAGGCAGCAGTGCACAGTGTGTGTGTGTGTGTGTGTGTGTGTGTGTACACTGTTTACTCCACAGCACATGCAGAGCCAGGCTCAGGATTATTACACCAGCGCTGTGAGATCAAGTGCATGGAGAGGAACTAACATGTCACAGTGACCTTCAGAGTAAAACGCCACCATGTGACACTAAACGTGAGGTTCACATTTAGTGGTTGTTTCTTTTGCTTTTGCAGTTATTGTGTTTTTTTGTTGATTTTTCTGACATTTTGTGCATTTTTGGAATCATTTTGTGTCTTTTTATTTTTTTATTAGCATTTTTTGTTTGTTTTTGGAGTCTTTCTTTTTTGGTATTTTTGTGTGTTTTGTTGTGTCGAGTGTTTTTGTATTCATTTCATTGTTTTTCCTGTTTTTGTTGTTTTGTGTGATTTGTGTTTTGTTGTTTTGTGTGTTTGTAGTGATTTTTTTGTGTTTTCAGTGTATTTCTTGTCATTTTGTGTGTAATATTTTACACGTTCATTTATTTTCTTAAAAAAAAACATTCAAAATAAGCTGGATTTTGGGAACGCAACATTTTGATTCAAAATGCAAAATAAATCAATCCTATTCTTCAAAATAAAAGCACATCATATTTTTTGTATGTTTTCTTGCTAATGAAAACGTCAATTTTTGGTGTCCCGACCCATGATTTGAAACCCCTTAAAACAGCAAGAAATTAGTCTACAGTAATAAATTAAAAAAGGATTTTAGAAATGCAAAGTTTTGTCTCAAAAGGTTAAAAAATGCAAACAAAAATAAAAGGAAGCAAAAAATCAAACAAATCAATCTTGTACTTCAAAATAAAAGCATACAGTATTTTTTTCTCCACATTTTCTTTCTAATAAAAATGCCTATTTTTGTGTCCCAACCCATGATTTTAGACCCCTTAACAAAGCAATGAGTTCACAGTTTGTGGTTATATTGTTTGTTTTTGTAGTTATTGTGTGTTTTTTGTTTATTTTTCTGCCTATTTGTGTGTTTTTGTTACTGTTTTACATGTTTTTGTTGCCATTTTGCATCTTCATTTTTTATTTGCATTTTTGGTTTGTTTTTGGAGTCTGTTTTTAGTAATTTTGTGTATTTCGTGTTCTGTTGTTGTGTTAATTTATTGTAAAAAAAACCCCCCAAAACAATTAAAAAATCAATCCTCTACTTCAAAATAAAAGCACAGTAATTTTTTTTCACATTTTCTTGCTAATGAAAACGCCCGAAACCCTGTGTGTGTGTGTGTGTGTGTCACGGCCCATGATTTGAGACCCCGTCAGACAGAAACACCTGCGTGCAGCTACACTTTTCCACGTCTGACTGATCCCGACAATTAACTTTCTCCCTGGTATCACAGCTTCAGGCTAATCCAGCGCTAGCTATCCTCTACAGCCACACTATATCCTCTTCCTTTTCCTTTGTTGGAGCTAATCCATCAACACCTCCACCTTCCTCTGTCCTGACATGTGATGGATGTGTGGGGAACTTAACCGAGGCAATGAGGTGAACACCAGCGTGTGTAGATGTTTTATTGTACGTGTGAACGACGTAAATCAATGGTACAGACTCTGCTTTTATGTCATCGTGGAAAACAGACGGAAAAAAATGGAATTTACATCCTGAAAAGGCAATATTGTTGATATTCTTTTTTTTTTTTAAATAATTATCTGCACCAGGAAATGTATTTATTTGTTTGATTATCTGTTAGGAGAATTAAAACAACACAGATAGACCTTAGGCAGACGTGTGCAATATTTTTTGTGGCCGTCAGAGCAAATCCCGTAAAAATTGTACTTCAAAAAGTTGGAAGGAATATGAAGTATAATATAATATAATATAATATAATAACACAAAATAACTCCCAAAACACAAAAATTGGCAGCAAAATGCTCAAAAGTCAAGAAAAACCCACTAAAAATTCCAAAAAAAAATCACAAAGTGACAACAAAGAGACACAACAACCACCTAAACAAACAAAAACACACAAATCAACAACACATTGCAGAATACCTACAAAGACACACAAACTGTAAACAAAATTAGACAAAATGACGGGAAAATAAAACAACAAAAATACAGAAAGTGACTCCAAAAAAAAAACCAAAATAACAAAAATACAGAATATGACCCCAAAAAGACACAAAATTACAACATAAATACAGAATATGACCCCAAAAAGACACAAAATTACAACATAAATACAGAACGTGACCCCAAAAAGACACAAAATTACAACATAAATACAGAACGTGACCCCAAAAAGACACAAAAAAAACCAGAAAGTGAAACCAAAGGCACACATTTACAACAAACAAAGAAAGTAACGACAAAACTACCTTTAAATTCTAATTGTGTCTCTTCCTTTTTAAGGTTCTACATGAGACGTTTACTGTATGCAAGGGAACCGTACAGAGATTTATTACCAACAATAAATGACTTTAACTTTTACTTTGAGTACTATTTATTTGAGTACGATTTAAATCAAGTACCAGTACTTCTACTTGTAGGATCTAAAAATATTGGTTACTGTGTCACTAAAACATCACTCGTCACCTCAATGTTTCAAACACACTGACGATGTCATTTGGGGTCTTTGTGATGAAGAGGAGCGGTTGAAGATGAGAATGAGAAAAACAAGGCCCGTCACGTTCAGCCTGAAACAATGACTCATCAAAGCGTTTGAAAAACACAGGAATGATAAAGAAACGGGCAGTGCAACCTGCAGGCGTTCAACATGTGTGCACACATACACATATTTCACTGTCAGCAGAGGTATTTGATTGGTCAGCACTTTTATTTTTTTATTTCACCAGGAGCAGATTATTGTCCTTTTGTTTTAAAAAATAAAATAAAAACCTCAGTGTTTTCTATGTGTAACAGCGTTTAATGTTTCAAACTTTACTTTAAAAATGTTAAAATATGCTGCGGCTCATCCAGGACGAACTTAAAAAATAACAATAAGAACTATTATCCTCAGGGTCAATTTGACCCCATTCAGTGTTTATCATTCAAAAAAATGAATTTACTTTCTGCTTCATATTTCATGACTTTTCTTAATTAAATACAGTAGGTACAATTGATTAAGCATAAATAGGGCTGGGATAAACAATTAATATAACGATTCATTTTTCCAGTTCGATTCGCTTCAACTCGATTCGGTTATCGATTATCTCCTTATTAATTGACTAGAGTAATTTATACATGTTGATTTACATATCTAAAACTGCAAACTCTGCATATGTAAAACAGTGTGAATTATTTTCATCACTGAGTTCTAACAATGTGAATTATGAATAAAGAACATTATGAATCTTACATTTAAATAAGCTATATTCATGCTTTTCGGGGGGTTTTTTGTAAACTTTCTATAATAAATGTGTTTTTGTGAATTAAAATCAGCACTTTTCTTGCACAATTTGCACAACTGGGCTTTTGTTTTCCATCCGGTGTTTTTATTTAAACTAAAATTAACGCCGAGTATTGTAGTCTGTGAATCAGTATTATTATTATTATTATTATTATCGTGCAATAATAAATGTTCCATGTTGTTTGGAGTGCAAAAAAAAAAAAGCAACTAACTGCGTTATTTTATTGGAGCGTGTATTTCTCTGTAATTAATTAATCGCAATTAAAGCGTTAAAGTCCACGCCTTAATTTCTATTATAAACTCGTAAATTTATCAAAAAATTTACAATTTTGTTGTTTTATCGCCTTACAAAACTGTAAAAAAAAAATGACATTCTTACCCTTGAATTTTGAATGGATTTTTAATAAAATGTATTTAACATGAATAGTTTTAAAATATATTAAAAAAAACTGCACAGAGCAAGTGCTGGTGCGTTTGTTCGTGGCTAAATGAAGCTTACGATTCAGTGGAACACTAAAGGAGTCATTAAAATTCCATTTGCACCGAGTGAAAGAAGAAGTCCACTTACTTTTATAAATCGATACAATTCCATTACATTAGAGCTGGACATTTACAGAAGTTTGATTTATGTGACGCTGCTAATGCTGGATGTTTACTGCAATCACACAACGGTAAGAACAAGGGGATATTGTTCAGACGGATTCCGCTGACGAACGACTTGGCACGACGCGAGGAAAGAAAGCGACGTTTGCAGGTAAGTGCTGAATAGTTGTGGTTTGTGAGTCAGACGCTGTTAAAAGTCTGCATTCCTGATTCTTCAGGACGCACATCATTTCAAAAACACCCAAATGAAGATGAGCAGCAGTGCAGCTAAAAACCTCCAGACTAGCATAAGACAGGCTTTATGAAAGTAAAAAAACTCATTATTTGTCTGTTTTTCTCTCATTTTGTGTGTGCTTGTTGTTCTTTTGTGTGTTTTTTGGTGATTTTGTATCTTTTTGGAGTCATTTAACTTTTTTTCTGTCATTTTGCGCATGTTTGCTGTTGTTTTGTGTTTCTTTGAAGTCATTTTGTGTATTTTTGTAGTAATAATGCTCGTTTTTAGAGTCATTTTTGTATTTTTTTCAGTCATTTTGTGTATTTTTGTTGTCCTAATGGTTATTTTTCTATAATTTTGCCTATTTTATTATCGTTTTGTATATTTTTCTCTCATTTTGTGCGCGCTTGTTCTTTTGTGTGTTTTTTGGTGATTTTGTATCTTTTTGGAATCATTTTACTTATTTTTTTCTGTCATTTTGCGCATGTTTGTTGTTATTTTGTGTTTCTTTGGAGTCATTTTGTCTATTTCAGTTGTCCTATTGGTATATTTTTCTACATTTTGTGTATCTTTGGTTTCATAATATGTGGTTTTTCTGAGTCATTTTGTGTATTTTTGTTGTCAATGTGTGTTTTTAAAGTCATTTTGCATGTTTTTATTGCCTTTTTGCAAATTAATTTCTGTCATTTTGTGTTTGTTGTTTCTTTAGAGTACATTTGTGTGTATTTTTCCCCCATGCTTTTTTGTACCTTTGTTGTTCTGTATATTTTTCTACATTTTATGCATTTCTGTCATGATATGTGTTTTTGGAGTCAATTTTCTTTTTTTTTTTTGTCATTTTGTATATTTTTCTACAGTATAACTCCACGATTATCATCAATGGCAGCACGTGACGAGCATCAATGATTTTTGAGAAGCCATAAAACTTCATGCATCCATGAAGCGATTAATCACATCAAAGGCAACACATACTGTTGGGACAAGCTTCTGTCGGCTCTTTGATCAAAGCCTGGATTCAGACCAACAGCTTCATTCCAGAGGCAACAGTTAATCATGCAAACGTCGACGTATTCCACTATTTCACGTCCCAGAATGCTGATGTGTAAGTAGATTCTTTCTGACTCTAAAACATTTATTTCCTTTTTATCTAAACATCACTTTTTGACCTCTTCATATCTAAGGTGTTCACCAAGCGTAGGCACCTCCATAGTACACCTCCATAGTACACCTCCACAGTACACCTCCATAGTACACCTCCACAGTACACCTCCATAGTACACCTCCATAGTACACCTCCATAGTACACCTCCACAGTACACCTCCACAGTACACCTCCACAGTACACCTCCACAGTACACCTCCATAGTACACCTCCATAGTACACCTCCATAGTACACCTCCATGGTACACCTCCATAGTACACCTCCATAGTACACCTCCATGGTACACCTCCATAGTACACCTCCATAGTACACCTCCATGGTACACCTCCACGGTACACCTCCATGGTACACCTCCATAGTACACCTCCATAGTACACCTCCATAGTACACCTCCATAGTACACCTCCACAGTACACCTCCATAGTACACCTCCATAGTACACCTCCACAGTACACCTCCATAGTACACCTCCATAGTACACCTCCATGCAGAGTAAACATCTAATCTACATCCTTAGTAAACTAACTGTGAGTAGCAGAAATACAGTAGCAGTCCTTTAGCATATTTTTTTATTGTCACTATGAAGTACATTTGTGTATATTTGTTTTTTTTCCTGTAATTTTGTGTGTAGTTCTTTTGTAACGTTTTTGTGTATTTCTATTATCATAAATGTGTTTTTTTGGACTCAATTTGCATTTTTTTTATTATTGTTTTGTATATTTTTCTTATTGTTCTATAATTTTTAGTGTATTCGTTCTTGTTTTGTATTTTTTTTAATTTTTTTTTTTTTTTAATTTTGAGACATTTCGCTTTTTTCCTGTTATTTTGTGTTTTTTTTGGAGTCAATTTGTGTATTTTTGTTGCCCTTATGAATATTTTTCTATAATTCTGAGTATGTTTTTTCTTATTTTGTATATTTTTCTACATTTTGAGTCATTTTGCTATTTTTCCTTGGTCGTTTTGTATGTTTGTTGTTGTTGTTTTGTGTTTCTTTGAAGAGTTTTGTGTATTTTTGTTGCTTTTATAGTTATTTGTCTGTAATTTTTTGCATATTTGTTCTTGTTTTGTATATTTTCTTTCAAAATTTTTTGTCATTTTCCTTTTCATATTGTGTGTTTGTTGTTGTTTTGTGTTTCTTTTGCGTCATTTTATGTATTTTTGTTGCCCTATTGGTTATTTTTCTAAAATGTTGAGTATATTTGTGTATTTCTGTTATCATATGTGTATCTTGGGAGTCAATTTGCAC
This sequence comes from Gouania willdenowi, assembly GCF_900634775.1. Classification (NCBI taxonomy): domain Eukaryota; kingdom Metazoa; phylum Chordata; class Actinopteri; order Blenniiformes; family Gobiesocidae; genus Gouania; species Gouania willdenowi. Next base: position 22,895,371 of record NC_041066.1, read on the forward strand.
ATTTTTTTTATATTGTTGTTGTTGTTTTGTATATTTTTTTCTAAATTTTGAGTCATTTTGCTTTTTTCCTTGGTCATTTTCTATGTTTGTTGTTGTTTTGTGTTTTTTTTCCAGTCATTTTAAGTATTTTTGTAGCCCTATTGGTTATTTTTCTATAATTTTGAGTATATTTGTTCTTGTTTTGTATATTTTTCTACATTTTGAGTCATTTTGCTTTTTTTCCTTGGTCATTTTGTATGTTTGTTGTTGTTTTGTGTTTTTTTTCAGTCATTTTATGTATTTTTGTTGCCCTATTGGTTATTTTTCTATAATTTTGAGTCATTTTGCTTTTCATATTTTGTGTTTGTTGTTGTTTTGTGTATTTTATGTATTATTGTTGCCCTATTGGTTATTTTTCAAAAATGTTGAGTGCATTTGTTGTTGTTTTGTATATTTTTCTAGATTTTGTGTATTTCTGTTATCATATGTGTATTTTTGGAGTCAATTTGCACATTTTTTTTATTGTTGTTTTGTATAATAGCTGTTGCTGTGTAATGCTATCTACTAGCCTACCCAGGAGGCTTACAGCACTAAGACTCATTGATCCCCACAGGCTCCCAATAGCTACGTTATCCACAGCGTACGAGACGACAGTGACTGACACCCTCGTAATACTTCAGTGAGAAAAACAGGAACAGAAGCCATTTCTACTCATCGTTTCCATTTATTCCTCCACAAAGTCAATGTGATGGATAATACAGTAAATATTACATTTCCCACTTACCGATACTTTTTCTTTTCTGAATATCAACTAGTTTGATTTTCAAATTAAGCTTTTCACCTCTCTTCATCAGAACTTTTCATCTCAAGGAAATACAGCAAAGATGGGCAACTTTTATCAGAGTGGGGACAAGAAATCTGATCCAAGGGCCACGTTATCAACAAATTATGTTAGCATTTAAAATAATGGCCAATCCTAGCACGGGAAAATTTTATTTAGTCTTATTTTCTTGTTTGGTTTTTGTGATTTTGGAGTAATTTTGTGCATTTTTTGTTGTATTTTTGAGTCAAATTGTGTATTTTTATTGTTTTGTGATTTTCTGGTGTTTTGTGTGCGTTTGTATGTTTTTGGGGGTATTTTTTGTTGTCCTTGAGTGTATTTTTCTGCTATATTGCAGTCATTTTGTTTATTTGCTAGTTTTATGTATTTTTGTTGTCTTTTTGTGAATTTTTCTGCAATATTTGTTATTTTGTGTATTTGCTGTTTGTAGTTTTGTGTGTTTTTGAGTCAGTATGTATATTAGTATTGTCATTTTGTGTAATTTCAGACTCATTCTTGAGTATTTTTGTTGTCTTTTGCACATTTGCTGTTATTTTTGCATACATTGTGTATTTTGGGTTAATTCTGTGTGTTTTTGTTGTCATTTTGTGTGTTTTTGTTGTCATTTTGTGTGTTTCTGAGTCAAATTGTGCGTTTTTATTGTTTTGTTTTGCATGTTTTTTTGGTGTTTTGTGTGCATTTGTTTTGTATGTTTTTTGGGGGCTAGTTTTGTTGTCCTTTATTATATTTGCTGTTTTTAGTAGTTTGGGTTTTTTGGGGGGATAGTTTTATATATTTTTGTTGTCCTTTTTGTGTGTTTTTCTGCAATATTTTTTTTGCTTTTTTTGTGTATTCGCTGTTGTTTCTTTGTATTTTTGTGTGCTTCTGGAGTCAATATGTATATTTTTATCATCATTTCGTGTGATTTCAGACTCATTTTTGAGTGTTTTTGTTGTTTTGTAGATTTGTGTGTTTTTGGGTAGTTTTGTGTGTTTTTGTTTTCCTTTTGTGTAACTTTTCTGAATTATTGTATGTTTTTATTTGGAGTCATTTGGTGTATTTGCTGTTTTTTGGGGAAGTTTTCTGTATTTTTCTTGTCTTTTAGTGCGTTTTTACTGCAATATTGTGTGTTTTCTGTCGCCATTTTGTGTGTTTTTAATGTTTTTATCTGTATTTCTGTGTGTTCTTTGAGTCGGTGTGTGCGTTTCCCTTTGGGGGCCAGTTGCCCTTGTGAGGACTAAAGTATTTGTGCGTTGCAGTACAGTAAGTGCCCTGTGATCGTTTCCTTTAGACGTACTGTACGTGTTTCAGAGGTCAGACATGAGTCAGCCTCCACTCAACCTTTCCATCCTCCATGAATTCCCTCTTTTCTCCCTGAGGCCGTCGCCTGCTCTGGCCACGACCACATAATATAAGAAATAAAACAACCAATAAACAAACAAACAACTCTCCGTATTCCACGTTGCCCTCTAGTCATTTCATACATCAGTGGTGCTGCCACAATGTGCCAGTGTGAGTTTAGTCGCTGAAATACGAGGGTTTGACCCCCAGAGAAAAAAGCTTTGTCCAACTTCAACCAGAGGGAAGTTACAGTATATCGCTGTATTTGTCACTTGGTTGAGTTTTATGTCCATTGTTTCATTGTAGTAGTTAAAGTAAATAAATAATCACAACTACGGAGAATTCATGAATATCATGTAGTTTTAAATCACATGATTTAAAACTACATCATGTGACCATCCTTTATGTGCCACGGATGGTTAGTAAACTCATTAAAATCATCAAGCATGCATCCATCCATGTTACTGTATAATGGAGCCAACATTAGGTATTAATTTGTAAGGTTTTTTTTTTTTTTTTCTCTACCTTCTTCCCAGATCTTTAATCGATGACGAGAGTAAAACTACTTCAGTATATTTTATTTATTTATTATATTTATTCTAAGTTAGTCACAAGTAAAATTAGAATTTGAAACCTTCAGCGTTAAAAACCTGAATCACACTAAATATCATCTCCATTAATTCTCAGCACTTTTCTTTTTTTTTTTTGATTAATTCAAGAAATTGTTTTATTTTCATTACGTTTCATAGAAAATCATTGTCCCTATTTTACTAGCAACGACTTTTTAACTAATTGTAAAGCATGTAACATTTGTACAATTGAAAAATGTTGTAATATTTTACAAAAATCTAGTTTACATTAAAAAAATCATCTTATGAAAATTTAATATAAAAACGTATTAAGTGAAGCAGTATATATTGATAATTCCAATAAGACTGTATTTAGGGTTAGGGTTACGCGATGCAGTGACGCAGTGACGCAGTGGAGCAGTGACGTAGCGTCTTCGAGCCTCGGTGACAAGCGTCTGATTCAATGAGCACAATTGTGACGCCTGAAAAGCACCCGGTGTGAACGCGCCATAACTCATTTACTGGTTTGAAAATACAGAAAATCCTCCACAACTGACACCAAAACATTCAACCCAAACCCTCAAAACCTGAATCCCAGAGTCACGTTCATTCAAAATGAAAACAAAAGGACATGTGAAGACGTATCGTGAGCCTTTCTTTATATTTCAGTTAACAAAAACCCTGCGATTGTGCGTCGGCGTGAAAACGACCAGACGTGTGAGAACGAACGCCGCACTGTGACTTACTATCGAACGCTTCGTCTGTTTTCAAGTGCTGCCATTTCAGATTTCAGAGTAATTACTGTGTCGCTGGGCAATCGGTGCCATCGACCGCATCCAGACAAACAGCTCCCCCCAGCTTTATAGCACTGGTGCTGACCCCCACCAGCACAGAGAGGAAAAAGGTGTGAAACAGGCCCTGAATGTGAAAGGTCACACACGCACACGCACGCACGCACGCACACACGCACACACGCACACACACGCACTCACACACACACACCTGTGAAGTGTGTAAATTTGCTGCACATAACTGGAGAACGTAATTCAAGCAGAATAAGTCACATGATCCTGGAGGTTTGCTCTGCTGCACATATTAAATATGACTTTATTCATTTTACAGTAGAACAGTAGAGTGTACAGCAGTCACACCAGGGTTTACATTCAATTACATTTTTCAGCTACAATTACATTTCAAATTACCCATGTTCAATTATAATTACAGTTACCAGCATATTTTCCAATTACAAATACGTTTCCATTGTATTTGTATCCTCAGAAAGTGAATTACAATTACATTCTGAGCCTGAAATAAATAACCTATATCATAAAAGTGAACCTTCCTCTTGTGTTAGCTTTCTGTTAGCATCACTAATGCTAACGGGTACGAAAACAACTGTAAAATACACTAAAAACAAATATCTATCATCCAATTGATTACATCGCTAAGCTTCCTAATCATTGATAATATAGGTTTTAATATTTTTGGTGTGTGGGTATCTGAGCATTTTGTGTCAGTATACCCCGAGATTAAATGTTTTTTAAATTGTAAAATGTGGGAAAGCTTGATATTAAACATATTTTAATAATTGTTTGACAATTTGCATATAATTTTCATGGCAATTACAATCACAAAATCAATTATCTAAACTTCATTACAATTTTATTATGATTACGACAGTAATTTTGTTTCTAAATCAATTCAGAAAAGCGTTAACGGAACGTGCATAGATGTAATTAGTATTTTTCACATGAAATACATTTAATTGAAAATGGAGATATATATATATATATATATATATATACAGTATAAGAAGAGGCCCCTATATCTACAGTCTGAATCTGTGTTGTTAATAGGTTTAAATGATATCATTTAATTAGTGGTGGGACTCAACAAAATAAATAAAAAAATCTAATTAATTACAGACTTTGTAATTAATTAATCTGAATTAATGACCTAACAATACGTGACAAGAGAAGCAATGTTTTTCCAATTTAAATGTATTATGTTTATGACTGAATCAATGAAAACAATAAATGAGTTTAAACAACAAAATAGTGTTTATTATTTTCATCACTGTGTAATATACAGTAAATAAAGATTATTACTATTGCATTGTTCACAAAGCACAAACTCATATTTAAATGAGCTATATTGGATTTTTTTTTTTGTAAACTTTCTAAAACAAATGTGTTTTTGTGAATTTAAAAAAAAAACAGCACTTAGTAAAGAATCCTTAGCGTTTTTTATGTTAATTTCAATGGAAAGCTTTTTTTTTTTTTTTCTTTAGACATAAAATCAGTCTTTTTTTTTTTTTTTTTTTTTATGATTTAAGAACTACATTCTTATTAAAACAGTAAAATAGTTCCCTCTAACTTCTGTGCTGACAGTTTCCTCCTGGGATGAGATGAACATCTTTACTTTGGCAGAATCAACCTGACAGAGAACAAAGCAGAGCTGGACTAATGAGCTCTGCTCAGGGCTCAGTCAGCATGTACAGAACACACACACACGCACACACACAGACACACACACGCACACGCACACACACACGCACACACACCAAACGTTTGATATAGCCATGACATTTGACAGGAGGCGTGTGGCTCTGAAACCAAGCAGACGAGAATGAAATCATTCACACACATGATCAAATATTTGCTACCTGACCATAAGGACAAACAGGCATGTGAAAAGTGACTGAAATGACTCAAAAGCAGTCAAAAGATAGCGTAAATGAACAAAATGTGGAAAAAAAGGAAACAAGTAGTATTTATTAGCCAAATAGGAGCTTATTTGGATGAAAAGTGGCAAAAAAAAAAGGTTAAAGAATCAACAAAAATTTGATAAAATTGTCAAAAAGAACTTGCAATTTGGACACAAATTAGGAAAAAATTATATTTATTGGCAAAAGGAGCTAAAATCTGAAAAAGACAGTAAAGAGGCAAAAATTAGACAAAGGAAGATGCAAAATGGCAAAAAAAAAAAAAAATAAAGGAAGAAAATGTGTTTAATATTAAATATTAAATTAATATGAATTATTCCCTTAAGGTTTTCTGTGGAAATAATTAACAAAATTAAGACAAAAAGAGCCACATGTAGTTAAAACATTGATAAAACATCCGACTGGAAGTAGTTTGATTAGGATTTAGTCAAAATCTACTTACAAATTTACTTATTAACTTATAACGTGGACTTTATTTTACTGGCTCGTTCGTGCCCTTTGTGTTGTAAAGTAAATGGATTTGACGAGACGTTCAAAGCCTTTTTATTGTGCTCACCAGTGGAAGTGCTCGCATTATTAGACGCTGTGATAACTGCTTCTGTCAGCACAATGTGGCAGAACATTTTCTTTCAGAAAAGGGTAAAAAAAGGAGAAACTAACGGCTAGAAAAGCAGAAAGATGAAAACAAAGTAACTTTGGTCTCGTCATGTTTCACATTTCCTTCAGAAAGAAATGATCATTATCTTTATTCCGGGTTGTAAACAGTAGAATTTCGACACTGTGTAAATATATTCTTTTTTCCTGTTTTGTTGCAAAGATTTTTAAGTGACAAAAAATGGGGGAAAATGTGGTGAAATGGGTTTTTAAAAACCACAGAAATTGGTAAAAATTTGCAAATTAGAGTAGCTAAAATGGAGAAAAAGTAGTAATAAGGGTTCAAAGTGTCAATATTGGTTTAAAAGTAGGAACAATTAGTTTAAACTGGCAAAAATAAGCATGAAATATGGTGAAAAAAGGTTAAAAGTGATAATAATGGGTCAACATATGTGACATTAGGTGGAAAAAGCAGTGGAAAGGGTTTATAAATGCTGAAAATGTCTTGAAAGTGGAAGAAATGTGCAGAAAAGATATTGAAATTTGATGAAGTGGCAAAAATGGAAGTAATGTAGCAAAAATGCATTAAAAGGAACAAAAATATGGCAAAATAGGTTAAAATATGAAGAGTTTGGTGAAGTTACAGAAAAAGGGTAAAACTAAGTAAAAATGGGCTCAAATTATTCAAAAAATATTCTTAGTATCTTAAAGGCATCTGGCGACCCCGTCCTAGGGTCTTGTGACCCTAAGGTTGAGAACCACTGGTCTAGACCAGGATGCTCATGTCAGTGATTTCACATCTGGGAAGTTTTTTTTATTTAAATAAAGTTTTACTGGAAAGAGAATTCTGGGTAAAATAACATCAAAAAATAACGGTGCTTTAAGATAAAAAATAAATAAATAAAAAAAACTACTTGTGCGTGTATCACTAACTACCGCCCCCCCCAAAAGTAAATGCACAAAATGACAGCAAAAAACCCCACAAATTTACTACAAAACACAAATTAACAGAGAAATACACAAAAGAACAACAAAAACACTTAATAAGAAACAAAATACACAAAAGAACAACACAAATATTTAATAAGACAACAAAATACACAAAAAGACATAAAGAAAAGAGCAAAAATGCCCAATGAGACAACAGAAATACATAAAAGAACAAAAACAAAAGACACAAAAGGACAAAAAATACACAATAGGACAATACAATACAATACAAAAGGGCGACCGTGGCTCAGGTGGTAGTGGGTCGTCTTCTGATCGAGAGGTTGGGGGTTCGATCCCAGTACCTGACTATGTGTTGAAGTGTCCTTGGGCAAGACACTGAACCCTAAGTTGCTCCCAGTGGTCGACTAGTGCCTTGCATGTCAGTCCTGTCCCACTGGTGTGTGAATGTGAGAGTGATTGGGTGAATGAGCTGATGTGTAAAGCGCTTTGAGACTGTTTCAGTGGTGATAAAGCTCTATATAAATCAAGTCCATTTACCATTTAACAAAATAAGCTATGAAGAAATATATATATCTCGCTAAAATAGAAAACTCTATAGATCTTGAATCTCGATATATCGCCCAGCCCTAGTAGTGAAGTACCTAAATGTCTCTCTATTAACAGGATTCAGAAGATATGCAAACGCCTTAGAAATAAACTTTAATAAAATACAATATCAAAGGTTTGTTAGGGTGTAAAATTGGCACCTGGCTCTTTCTGGACGTTGGATGTTGTACACGTTACGCAGACGAGGCCGTGTGTGACGGTGAGGATCAGAGAGATGGAGATCTCTAGGTGGGAGAGACATGACTTCAAAGCAGTCAGGATCAATGATGCCATTTGCCTATTGATCGTCTCCAGCTCTCAGCAGAGAGTGATCCATCAACAGGGCTCAGTGCTGGCCTGGGGAGGGATTAGGACTCTGCTTTAATCTAAGTCCTTTACTTAGTTTCAACCAAATCCTCCACGTAATGAGACGTGCGGCATCCTATAAACTGTTTATATTTCTTTGGTTTTCTGAGGTAGAAAGAGAATAAAAGATGGTGGTTGTCAGACGGATTAAATAAATATAGATTCTTTTGGATAAGTGGGGAAAACCTGTATGAATCCAAGCGTTATTCTACAGTTTCAGTTCAAACTTAAAGCTAATGGAGACGATATCTAGTTTATCAGATAAAGACTGTGTAGTAAACGTCTCAGATCAATAAATGAAAGATTGTTTGCTCAAAGAAAAGATGAAAAAGGTTGAAAGTTTCTTTTGATCTTTAATGTAAACCCTTGGTTTAATGATATTAACGGAAAAGTTTCACACATTGCATTGTGGGATGTGGATGGATGCATTAAAGTGTTTTTAATCAATTTTATTGTGATTTCTTGTGTTTTTTTTTTTTGCTTAAAAGTTTCTTACGTGAATGTTTGTTTGGCCTCAACTTTCAGTGAAAACACCAGAATTGTGTTTAGAAGTGACTTTGTCAGAGAAATCACAATAAGAATGAATTAAAAAGACTTCTACGCATCAGTCTACGGGACTCCACATCCCACAATGCAACGCAACAAAATATACAAAATGACACAGAAAATAACAACAAAAATGCATAAAATGAGAGAAAAATATACAAATAATTTACAAAAAACCTTCCAAATTATTCTAAAAACACAGAAAATGACAACAGAAATGCACAAAATGAGAGAAGAATATACAAAATAATGACAAAAACACACAAAATGACATGTAAACACATAAAATGACATAGAAAACATACAAAATGAGAGAAAATATAAAAAAATGATCCCTTCAAGACATAAAATGACAACAAAAATGCAGAAAAATATAAATAATTACAAGAAAAACTCACAAAAAACATATAAAATGTGAGACAAACATACAACGTGAATCCAAGAACAAACAATAAGCACAACAATGCATAAAATGAGAGAAACATACCAAATTATCTCAAAAACACAGAAAACAACAACAGAAATGCACAAAATGAGAGAAAAACATACAAAATGACATGAAAACACATTTAATAAGAGAAAATTATGCAAAATGATCCCTTTAACAGAAAAAAATTACAAGAAAATTTCATGAAATGAGAGTAAATTATACAAAATGACAAGAAAAAACTCACAAAAAACATAAAATGAGAGAAAATTATACAAAATGATTCCAAGAACACAAAAATGAGAAAAAAATATACAAAATGATCTAAAAAGAACAACTAAAATGCACAAAATGAGAGCAAAACATACAAAATGACATAAAAATCACAGAAAATGCCTGAAAAAAACAAACAAAATGGGAGAAAATATATAAAATTATCTCAAAAACACAGAAAGTGACAACAAAAATGCACAAAACGAGGGTTGAATACACAAGATGACGACCACATCCCACGATGCAATGCACCAGACTTTTCCAACAATGCCAACCAACTTTCGAGCACAAATTTCTACCTTTTACATCCTTTCTTAGCGCAAACGATCATTGATTTATTGATCTACGAGGCCTACACTTGATAAATAAAATAGTCTGCAGCAGCTTCGTTTTCACTGAAAACAAAATAAAGTGAGATTTGATTTGAATCTTTCTCAGCTTATCTATCGATCAAAAATTCGGAACTAAAATGTAATGATTGGCAGCTGCTGGAATACGAGTTGCTAAAGATAGCGTCAGGAAAACAACTTCCTTTGGCGTTTGATGATCAATCAATTATTTCCTTCCCTGCAGAAGACGTTTCTAAAGAGCATAACACGTCTCATTGCCCTGAAGTTCACCTTAAAGCACTAAAAGGTCAGATCCAAACATAGAAACCATGGCCAGCATTAATTTTAGCCCTAGCCCTAAGCATTAAAATCCACTCTGGAGCTTCCTCTGGCTCCTCTTAGGAAAGGAAAGTGGATAATTGCTGCAGTCTTTCCCACGAGATTTCCCTGATATATGAGCTCAACCATCCATGTATTACATATCAGAGGTTATTAGGACCAAATTCAGTGTGAAAAGTGCTGTAAAAAATGTCATTTTTGAATATAAAACAAGCACAGATGCTGAGGTTTATGCTAAAGAGGAGAGAGGAACGTTTGACATTGAGTGTTACATGAATATTCACGAAACCAAGTTCATCTGGCATTAAAAAAATAAAAAACAAACAAACAAACATAGAAAACCTCATTAAAAAAAAACACCCTGGTCAAGTATTATTGAACCCTGTACAACAAGGTCATCAAACTAATTTAAGGGCCAAATACGGACCAGTGGGCTGCAAATTTTAGGTGGGAAAATACACTATTTCAACATTAATTGCACTTCTAATTATGAATTATACATAAAGTATATGTAAGGCATCAATAATATCAAGGCAATTGGTGACAAATACTAAAATGTCTTTTGATTTGTTCATTTTTTGACCAATTTTTATTTAATTTGGGGAGATTTTGTGGAATAATTAGAGAAAAAATTGCAGGATTTGGGGGAAAAAAAAAAGAGTTCTTTGACATCATCAGTCACGTGATTTTAAAATGGAGGAACACAGGCACTAAAACAGTAAAGTAGTCCCGTTTTTAAAAGTCAATAAAACAAATATGGTGCAAAATTATGTGTTTTGTTCGTCATAGATATTCTAATGTAGAGGTGTTAAACTCATTTTAGTTCAGGGGTCAAATACAGAGCAGTTTGTTTTAAGTAAGCTGTACATTTTAGAATCAGAATCAGAATCAGTAATTTAATCATTATTATGCAGTAGTTTGCACTTTCACGTACAAATAAATGATATAAATATGTATGAAACTGATGACATCAAAGCAATAAGTGACAGATATCAGTCCCAGTCCTTTCACTTTCAATTTATTTGATTTTGTGGCCTATTTTTATGTCATTTGTTGAAATTCTGTGGGATAAAATAAGAAATTTGCAGAATTTGGGAAAAATGTAGAGTTTTAAGATTAAAAAAAAATAACTGCAATGTTATACTGTATACACTTGGGGAAAGGAGATATTTACGACTGAATTATTTGATCATTTACACAATGAGTCCTGTTTTCTTCATCATTTTCACTTCCTCGTGTGGGCCAAATCGGACACTCTGAAGGGTCGGATTTGGTCCCCAAGCCTTAAGTTTGACATATGTGCTGTAAAAGCTTTGAACCCCTGTGAGAGGAAAAAAAAAACCCTTGAATTGAAGCTGTTATATGTGTGTGTGTGTGTGAGTGTGTGTGTGTGTGTGTGTGTGTGTGAGTGGAAACTGGGGGAGAAGCTGCAGATAGTGCGTGACTGTTAGTGGTTATGGGGTTTGTTAATAACGGCTATTAGGGCTGGGCTGGATGGAGGCCTGGGGGCTCCCTCGCTCTCTCCTATTGATCACACTCGGAGGGTTTGTTGATTGCAAGGAATAGCAGTTGATTCCAGAAGTTATTAGGAAGGCTCGGCTCCCGCTGAATCACAATGAAAACACCTCCTCGTCGCTGCAAAAAGGTGTGTTTTCTTTACTGTGATTGGGGTGGATTGTAAATGTGTCCCAGTATGGGTGCAAATAACCAGCACGCACCTATAATAAACTGGTGTTGGACCAGCTGCCAGACCATTACAGGGTGGAAACAACACAACACAAATCAAAGCTACTCACAGACAAATGTCGAGGGTTGAAATTGACGTTTGCAAGATTGTTTTTCACTCAAATCGAGAGGAAAAAATAGAGCGATGAGAATTTAAAGAAGAATCCTCCTTTTTTTGTGGTTTGACTAAAAAAAAAATGATGGTCCATTGTTCTATCAATCTATGATAATCACATGTATTTATTTTTCTGAATAATATCCACTGTTATCCTGGAACTTTAGTATTATTATTTGTGCCATAGTATATAGACATCTTTAAAATGAGAAAGAAAAAAAATGAGTTGAAAGTGACAAAAAAATGGTGGAAAATGTGACGAAAAGGGATTTAAAAAACCACAGAAATTGGTTAAAAGCTGAAATTAGAGTGGCCAGAAATGGAAAGAAAAACTTGTAAAAAGGGTTCAAAGTGTCAATATTGGCTTAAAAGTCGGAATAATTAGTTTAAACTGGTAAATAATGGGCATGACAAATCGTGAATGTGGTAAAATTAGCAAAAATAAGCATGAAATATGGTGAAATACGGTTAAAAGTGACAATAATGGGTCAACATATAGGTCAAGGTGGGAAAAGTGGTGGAAAGGATTTATTAGTGCTGAAAATATCTTAAAAGTGGGAAAATGTGAAGAAAAGGAATTGAAATGTGATGCAGAACTGACAGAAATGGGAGTAATGTGAAAAAAATGACATAAAAGAAGCAAAAATACAGCAAAAAAAGTGATGAAAATAGGTTAAAATATGGTGAGTTTGGTGTAGTTGCAGAAAAACGGTAAAAATGAGCAAAAATGAGCTCAAATTGTTCTTAAAGGCCTTACGTTATCATCGCGCTAAATGTATTTGTATAGCACAATGCAATTAAATATGCTTTACATGATCAAAAAGTGCAAAAGAAAACATGTAAACAGTTTAAAAATAAAAAAAAACATTAAAATCAGCAGTAAAAACATGAAATCAACAATAAAATTATTAATTAAAAATGAATTAACTTAATTTAAAAATGTGTTGAATACTCTGATCTAGTATTTATCATCTAGTCGAGTGTCACAACTCATGAAGGTTCCAAAGGTAAGAGAACATGTAGGAACATGTTTTGAAAATGTTTTGGACTGTAGGATAATATGAATGATGCATGTTGGGAAAACAAATTAGAAATAAACCAACAATGTGTAACAAATTTATGATGACTGATTAAGAATGAAAACACTGTAAAGGTCTAGTATTATGCTATTTTTCACCATTTGTTCTAAGAACCCCAAAAATGTAATATTTGAGGATTATTTTCCCAAACTCGCCTGTTTTTCCGGAGTTTTAGCCTCTGAAAAGTCACTTTCAGAGCGCTCCTAAAAACAGGCTGTTTTTTTGGCCTTTATGCATATGCATGAGTGGGCGTAAACACACATGCTCCTTCATTGTGTGTGTTTATCACAGCAGCAGCAGTAAATAAGTCTTGCTTCTCCTCCTCACCTCTACTGACCACAGAAATAGTCCATTTAAGACGATAGGCCATTATTTTGTCCGACCGCTGCGTTGCATTTTGTCACACACACGTCAGATCATCCCATAAAGTCAATACGAGGCAATATAACGGCTACTAAAAATGGAACTGATTGTAACGGCTCGCTCTGCGCCGCAGGGAAGTAAACTCTCAACTATGAGCTGAGTCATCTGTTTGAAACACATGCATGTGCTGCTACGCCGCTTTCTTCTCCTCCTCACTTCTACTGACCACAGAAATAGTCCATTTGAGACGATTGTCCATTATTTTGTCCAACCACTGCATTGCATTGGGTCACAAACACGTCAGATCATCCCATAAAGGCGATACAATGCTGTGTAACGGCTACTAAAAGTGGAACTGACTGTGAGCGCTCTATATACTGGATTATCTATATACTGAAAGTAAAGATATTGTTTGAGAGGGAGGAGCTCCCATTCTATTGTAGGATGGGAGGAGCCATGATTGTCAGGAGGAGGAGTTTCCACCTTATGACATCACAACGTGAGAAAAATCCAACTGTCCCATTTGGAGCTGAGGGAGGAAACAGAACTTTTTCAACTCTGTCCCTCTGAATGAGGCTAAATGAATGTATATCACTGTAGCAAAACCAGTATAAAGTTATTTTTTCATAATACTGCCCATTTAAAAAGTGATTCCCGCACACTAAAAGAGGTGCTAATGACGGTTAGCGGTGCTATTAGTGGTCGTTTTGCAGACAACTGTATCTATCCAGGGCCTCCTGTCTGATGGGTTCCGTCTCTTTATTGGTTCCTCAGCTGTCGACCGTTGATAACAAAAGCTCCTGAAAAGCCGATCTTCTCCTGTTGGGGCCAATGGCGTCGCCTCATTACCATTACAAAGGGATGTTTATCACCAAGACTTTCATTACTGCACAAATACATCTTTCTCTGTCAACCTCTCCATCCTCCTTAGTTTAATATTTACATTCCCTCGTTTGATCCTGTCAGTTTTGTCAGTTTGGACAGATGTTGGATATGCTAATCACGTAGTCTTTTTATAAGTTCTTCTTCTTTAGATGTTCTTCTTCTACTACAGAGGATCACCAGTTATTTATAGGAACGCTCGACAGGACTTTGACGTGTTCTGCATCGCTGCTTTTTACAGACCCCTCACGTTGTTACACACACTGAGACAAAGAGAATTTACCAAAGTGTGGAGAAAAGGCCGTGTTTGGTTACGTTTGACACGTTTACCAACCAGTATGAAACTGGAAAATCAAACCTAGCAAAGACGACGTGTACAGACTGGAGCAAACATGTAATAACATTTTGTGTGTATTTAAAGTGAAACTGCCTGCATGGATGTTATCAGTGTACATCTGATATGAAAATAGATTCACTTTTACAGTAGATTTGCAAACAACCTAAAGTGTATTTATAGCCATAAAGAACAAATATCAGGAAATAGAAAAATACGCCCAGTTATTTATTTCAAAGTATTAAGAAACTCAAATTATGCTAGAAAATGTAACGTTAAATTATTTTGCTTTTTCCAAAAAAACCTACGTTAGAATTCAGCAAACAAATAATATATACATATATAAATGATATTTATCAGGTTATTACACACAGATAGACAAACAATAATCCATATGTGGCATGGATTACGTTAAAAATGCTTAATATATTTGGACAATATTTTAGCCAAAGAAAGACCTTACAATTGTTTGAGATTATGTGTTGTTTTAATTTGAAAAATAATTATTAATATTTAAGTTATTTGAGCTTTCTGCCTCTTCCTGCACTGAATATCTATTTCTGTGATATTATATACTGTTTTTTAACTGTGTAAAAATAGATACATAAAAATAAACAAGTACATTAACATTTAAAAATATAATTTTTATCAGTTTTTTTTCACATTTTATTATTACTGGACATTTCAGGAGACCCCATTTTTTCCCCCCAGGTGACCCCAAAATTGAAAAACCCTGGACTATTATTAAAAAACTACATGACTTTATACCTAATCATATATGTATTCAGCTGGAAAAAGTGTTTTTTTAAATAAATTAAAAATCTAATTTAAATTAAAAAATAAATTCAAATAAAAAATCAAGTTAAAAATGAAATAAAAGAATGAAAATAATTACATTTGAAATGAATTCAAATTAAAAATTAAATTTAAATGAAATAAAAAAAACAATTAAAATGAAATAAAAAATGTAAATTCAATTTTTTTAATAAAATAAAAACAGGTTAATTGTTAGCAATGCTAAATTATTATTCTTAGAAAACCTACTTTGTGTAACTGTTGTCGACAAAACAAATGTGATTGCACTTCTGCTAATACTGTACTATGATAAGCATGTGATGACGTAAATCTAAAGACGTGACAGAGAAAAGTGACACGATGTCAGAATATTACTGTGATTGGACGACGGAGCAAACATTGACTGCAGGGAGCCGTGCAGAAAGATAACGTCAACACAACACACTCAGTGGAAGTTTAGTGAAGCATTGTGTGTGTGTGTGTGTGTGTGTGTGTGTGTGTGTGTGTGTGTGTGTGTGTGTGTGTGTGTGTGTGTGTGTGTGTGTCTGTGTGTGTGCGTGTGTGTGTGTGTGTGTGTGTGTGACAACATTCTGACAGCCTCGCTGCAGGATTCACTGTCAAACACGGGATAATGTATCTGATAGAAATCTAATGCATGACAGTTTATGATCTAGGACCTGACTTTTAGGTTGTTAAGTTCATCTTATGAAGCCTAAAGCTTCTGGAAAAAATAATATAAATGTGTTTGTATCAATTATAAAAGGAACCAAAAAAGTTTTATTTAAAAAATATATATATCAAAAGGCAACAAAATCATACAAAAAAGGGAGAAAAATATACAAAATGCCAAAAAAAACCCCAAAAAAAAACATATAAAGTGGGAGAAAAGTAAACACAATGTTTCCAAAAACACAGAAAATAACAACAAAAATGCACAAAAAAAAAATGACAAAAAAATCGACAAAAAAAAAATCGACCAAATTATTCTAAAAACAGAAAATGTCTACAGAAATGCGCCAAATGAAAGTAAAATATACAAAATGACAAGAAAAACTCACAGACATATAACATTAGATCAAAAAAAATAAACACACAAAATGAGAGAAAAGTAAACACAATGATCTCAAAAACACAGGAAATGAAAACAAAAATGCACAAATTGAGAGTAAAATTGACAAAATGACAACAAAAACACACCAAAACATAAAATATGAGAGAAAAATATACAAAATCATCCCAAAAACACTGAGAATTGAAACAAAAATGAAAAACATACAAAATGATAAAAAAACAAACAAACAAAATGACAAAACTCTTTCATAATGAGAGAAAAATGAATCCAAAATCACACAAAGCAACAACAAAAATACACAAAATGAAGAGAAATTACAAAAAAAAAAAAAATGTAATTTTGTTCAACAACATTCAATGGTTGAGTCTAAAATAATTGAATACACAAACATCTGGTGTTGTTGCATGAACACAATGTCACAGCGTTTTCATTTAAACTTTCAGTGACTGTGCAGATGTTCTAATTTAGGACACGTGGCCTCCCAGTGGTGTGTTACACACACACACACACACACACACACAATCCCTTCACTGTGAACAAAACACAAAAGCAGTGTTTACACCAAACAGGATTATAGAGAGAGGATAATAGATAAGTGTTCAAAAATAAATAATCTGTGCTGGCAAAGACGAGAGGCTGTGAAACATTGAGACTTTGTTGTGCGTCTATTTCTAGAAACGGAGGCAAAAATTCATTATTTAATGTCACAGATCTGTGTTTAGCAGTTGATTTCAGAAAAAATAAGATCATTTTAATTAATTTTTTTTTTTGCTCATGATAAATAGGAGGCGTGTTAATCGATGACATAGATTAAAATATGTTAATTATTTTCCGTGGGGATCAACTATGGTTTGTTTGTGCGACGCCGGCATAAACAGAATGAATTAAAAGAAGGTCAATCATTGAAATGAGAAGATGCTACATGTCATTATTCATCTGACCTTCATTAGAAAACATCTGGATCAGACTGACATGAAGCATATTATAAATAAAATGATAAATCAGAGACGACACAGAAAGGTTAGAATGTGAAGAGAAATAAAATGTCAATATGTGTGAAAGGAGAAGAAAAAATAACCCATGAATCAAGTAAAATAAAGTAAAGTTAGCTGTAAAAATGGTCAGTTTAAAACAATAAATGTGTAATTCTAAATTATATATATATATATATATATATATGTTTAAGAAGAAGAAAAAAAAAAAAGAGAAGAAAAAAGAAGAAAGAACACAACGACAAAGAAGATGAAGAATAAAAATAAAGACAAAGAATGAAAGGAAGAAAGAAAAAGTGGGAAAAAGAAAGAAGACAAGAAAAATGATGATGAAGAAGAAAAAATATGAAAAAAGAAAGAAGACAAAGAAAAAAAAAGAAGACATGAAAAAAGATAAGAAGAAGAAAAAGAAGAAAAAAAGAAAAAATAAGAAGACAAAGAAAGAAAAGAAAGAAGACAAGAAGAAGAAGAAGAAGAAGAAGAAGAAGAAAGAAAGAAGACAAGAAGAAGAAGAAGAAGAAGAAGAAGAAGAAGAAGAAGAAGACAAGAAGAAGACAAGAAGAAGACAAGAAGAAGACGAAGAAGAAGAAGAAGAAGAAGAAGACGAAGAAGAAGAAGAAGAAGAAGAAGAAGAAGAGAAGAAAGAAGAAGAAAGAAGAAGAAGAAGAAGAAAAAGAAGAAGAAAAAGAAAAGAAGACGAAAAAAGAAAAGAAGAAGAAGAAGAAAAAGAAAAGAAGAAGAAAAAGAAAAAGAAGAAGAAAAAGAAGAGAAAAAAGAAGAAGAAAAAAGAAAAAGAAGAAGAAGAAAAAGAAGAAGAAAAAGAAAAAGAAGAAAAGAAGAAGAAAAGAAGAAGAAAAAGAAAAGAAAAAGAAAAAATAAAGAAGAAAAGAAGAAGAAGAAAATTGTAGAAAGCATTTATCTAAATTTTATTTTTTTTAATAATAATTATTATTTTATGTTTTCAGTGTTTTTAACGCTTCCACAGCACATTTTTATTAACATTGTGCAACGGGAAATTATGCATTGCTCATTATTACACATTTGATCGCTACGTAGATTATTACAATATGAAAATATATCACTTTTAAAGCAGTGTTTTTCAACCTTGGGGCTGGGACCATGTGGGGGTCGCTAGTAATTGATTAAAAAAAAAAAAAAATATTTAAAGTTTTTATTCTTTTACAAATTAAAACGACACACAATATTAAAAAAGAACTGCATTCTATACTGTCAGTTTGTCAAATATAATCCAGTTAACAATATTAATAATTGTTACTAATCCTGGCTAATCTGTATTTGTGACACACTATAACAAACTAATAAAAAATAAATAAAAATGTCAGAAATGATTGATGTTAAAACCAGTATTTTAAAGTAATCCTTGTTACTTTTGTTCCATTTCTCCACTAAAACATTTTAAAATAAATGAAAATATTCTCTACTATTAGATCCATGTTCCAGCACAGACAGATCTTTGAATGGATGAATTAGGTTTAGATGTTACATCAGTGTCACTGATGTAACATCATGTTGAGATGATGGAGAGCTGTTTAACACAATAAAAGAGACGCTGTCTTATTTTGGCCCACTTACGTCTTTGTCTGAAACGTCTCTTTGTGATTGGCCTCTTCTCTGAGTCTCCGTAGGAATAAAACACGTAGGGTGGAAATGAAACAACAAAGGGCTTTGCAAATGGAATTCAATCTTTTAGGTATTATGTCTGAGTTGTTTTTAAAACCATCTACAGCAGACGCAGGGAAACATCCACCACTCTGCCTAATTTGTGTGACCCCTAAAGTAAATGCACAATGATGGAAAAATACACAAAATGGCAACAAAACCAAACAAAATGATTCCAAAAACAGTGAAAATGAAAACAAAAATGCACAAAAGGAAAGTACAATATACAAAAGGATGACAAAAACACACAAAATTACATAAAAAACGTTAAAAATAGGGGGAAAATATACAAAATGACAACAAAAACACACTATGTCACATAAAAAACATATACAATGAGAGAGGAACACTTAATTTTTTCCAAAAACACAAAAAATGAGCACAAAAATGCACAAAATGAAGGTAAAATATACAAAAGGATGACAAAAACACACAAAATTACAGAAAAAACATTAAGAAATGTGGAGAAATACACAAAATGATTAAAAAAACACTGAAAATGAAAAAAGAAATGCACAAAAGGAAAGTACAATATACAAAATGACAACAAAAACACACTATATCACATAAACAACATATACAATGAGAGAGGAATACATAATTTTTTCCAAAAACACAAAAAAATGAGCACAAAAATGCACAAAATGAAAGTAAAATACACAAAATGACAACAGAAACATATAAAATGACACAGAAAACATCCAAAATGGGGGAGAAATATACAAAATGATTAAAAAAACACTGAAAATGAAAACAAAAATGCACAAAAGGAGAGAAAATTACACAAAAATAACAAAGTAGACAAAAATGATGATAAAAACACACAAAGCAACAACAAAAACACACACAAACCCTCTGTTCTTGTATTAATGCTCAGATTGGTTATTAATCTAAAAACTGACATTAATGTGGATATAATCACATTGTTGTGTCCCTCGCTGTGATGAATATTGTTCATCTCTGATCTCTAATAAGACACTCCTGCAAAGATTATGTTTCCTAATTGTATCAAAAACAGTCTTTTGCGTTCATCTTTAAATTTATGAGAATAATACATAATTCCTCAAACTCACTATTTAATTATTATGAAGAGAATCGTTTAAATATGGATTGAAACAACTAAAAAAGAAGATGATTATCTCTGATTGACTCGACAATCAGCCAATAATGTGTAAAGTGAGTAAAATACGAGCTCAGCAGTCGGCGTGTCTGCTTCTATATAGAAAATGAATCCACACCTACCCCACGCACCACAGCCCCGTCCAACCACAACCAACCCCCGGCGGCAAAACTCATCCACTTACCTGCAAGAGAGGAAAGAAGACAAGAAAATCAATGTGTGCACACACAATTATATCACAACCAAGTGTTCCTTTTGTTTTCAGTGGGAGATACATCATCACTATCTACCTACTGTATGTCTACATGTCTGCACTGGCCTATTAGGAGCTTTTATAGGTGGATAATTAGGCCACTTTATTAACTTCATTACATCAAAGAAGAGAAAATAACTACAAAAACAAGCTATCACGCACTTTTGCATAAAGAAAACCCAATAAAAGGATCATGTGACCTTTAATCTCAACCTTCAGTCACGATTACCGACATCTACTGAGCGAGTGAAATCTAACGTGCACACGTATAGGAACGAGGAGCAGAGTAAAATATACTAAAACACACAAAATGACATAGAAAAACATACAAAATTAGAGAAGAACACAAAAAATTAGCACAAAAACACACAAAATGACAAAAACAATACAAAATGAGAGCAAGATACTTCAAAATATTCCAAAAATGCAAAAAGTTTGGACAAAATGACATCAAAATGACATAATAAACATGAAAATAAGGGAAAAATATTCAAAATGATTCCAAAGACACACAAATATAACTTCAAAAACGCAAAATGACGAGTACAAAAATGCACAAAATGAGAGTAAAATATACAACACAAATACACAAAATGACCAAAAACAATAAACAAAATGAGAGCAAAAAATCTCAAATTATTCCAAAATCACAATAAAAAGACACAATGTCAAAAAACACACAAAATGACACAAAACATACAATGAGATAAAATATTTAACATTATTCCAAAAACATAAATTTGCACAAAAATGCACAAAATTACAAGAAAATCACATAAATGACATAAAAAAAAAATGCACAAAATTACAAGAAAATCACATAAATGACATTAAAAAAAATGCACAAAATGATGTAAAAAATACACAAAATTACATTAAAAAACATACAAAATGAGAAAAATATACAAAATGATTCCAAAAACACACAAAAATGACTTCAAATAAGACAAAATAACTACAAAAATAGCACCTTTGCATGAATAAAAACCCAACAAAAGGATCCTGTAACCTTGAGTCTCATCCTCCAGTCATGAATCCTGACATCTAGAGATATTAGTGCACGCTTGTCAAATATTGAGCGAGTGAAATCTAACGTGCACACGTATGGAAACGAGGAGCAGAGAACAAAGGCTGTAGAATACATGGGTTCATCATCATGCTGTTCCAGTACGAGGGTTATTAATGGGCTAAAAGACCCTGACCAGGTCACACACACACACACACACACACACAAGTGTCTGTGCACGTATATCACATGTACACAGCTGAAGCACACACTGAGAATAAGACAAACACACACACACAGGTGAATGTTTCACTTCTATTGGAATGAAGCCTTTAGCAGCTTTTAAGGTCATTTCACCATCTTTTTAGGTCAAAATGCCAAATTCTGCTGCTTTTAGTTGCTTTAAATCAGGGGTGTCAAACTCATTTTAGTTCAGGGGGCCAAATACGAGCAGAGGGCCACAGATTTAATGCGGGAGAACAAGTAATTGCCACATTAATGTGCCCTAGTTTACACTTCTACGTATTCATAAAATACAAAATATGTGAGAAACAGACGATAAGCAAGCGATAAGTGACAGATATCAGTCCCAACAGGATCTTTACTCTACATTTCCTAGGTTTTGTGACCAATTTATATTTAATTAAGGGAAATTTTATGTCATGATTTGAGGAAAATTTAAGAACTTTGAGTTTTCTCAACTATTTAACATTAAAAATGACTGCAATCATGCAATTTCTTCTGCGGGCCGAATTGGATGCTCCAAAGGACCGAATTTGGCCCCCGGGTCATGTGTTTGACACATGCTCTAAAGTAATCTGGAAAAGTTCAAGATGCCGATGTAAATCTCTTTTGTTTACCGGAAAATAATAAAAACTGTGAAAATCTGTGACCGCAGGGGGCGACAGTTCCAACTCTGTGGTTTCATAGCAGACAATGAAGCAGAGAAGAAGAGCTCTCCAAAGGGAGTTAAAACTGTTTTTTATCATCTTTTGATAAACCAAAGAGGTTTACATTGTCATCTTTAACTTTTCTTGTTTTTTTAGAGCAACCAAAAGCAGCACAGGTTGTCATTTTGACCAAAAAAGCTTCAAAATGATCTAAAATCAGGCTGAATGTTTCACTCCAATAGAAAACAATGGGATGTTTACAGGCAGTGGGGCCGTGTGACATCATCAATCACATGATTTTAAGATGGAGGAACACAGGGTCTGAAACTGTAAAGTAGTTTGATTTATTAAAAGTTAATAAAACAAATATGGTGCAAAATAATGTGTTTTGTTAGACATAGCTCTACTAATAAGTATATTTAAAAGGTTTTAGGCCACATTTGTAAAAACTGTAACACAAAGAATCAGCGTTAAAGAAAGACGGGGAATAAAATGATTGAAGTCTAATCTCATTATAGTATTTCTAACGCTAGTTTGACCTCCACAGCTGTCGGTGTCGGTGCACTAATGAAGCGTACGCTCTCCGGAGGTCAGCGTTCTATTAAAGTGAAAGGGCGGCGAGGGACGGAGAGTGAGAACGTTAACTACACACTACAGACGGGGGCTGAGAGCAAACAATGATTAGCACTTTTTAATTTCCCCCCGTGTGTGTGTGTGCGTGTGTGTGTGAGCTGTTAAACCCAGCTTGTGGTCTACGGTGCGGGACTATCTCAGTCAATAATGAACCATGGGACGTGCTGTAATGAGGACGATAAGGTAACACATCAGTGTGAGGTAGTTACCACTTCTCTCCATTTAAACACACTCATGGATCCATTAGGAGATATTTGTCTCCAGCACATCAACGAGTCCCCAATCAGGGATTTAGTTCAGTTGTAGCAGTCGTAGACTTTTGACGACAATGTAAGTGAGGTTATGTACGAAAACATACAAAATGAGAGAAAAAAACACAAAGAATTTGCACAAAAATGCCCAAAATAAGAGAAAAACATACAAAATGAGAAAGAATCTACAAAATTATTTCAATAACACAAAACATTTGCACAAAATGAGAGAAAAATATACAAAATGATTTCAAAAACACAATAAATGAGCAAAAAAAAATGCACAAAATGAGAACAAAATCTACCTGAATCATTTCAAAAAGACAAAAAAATGCACAAAAGCGCAAAAAATGAGAGAAAAATTACCAAAATTATTTAAAAACAAAAAATTAGCACAGAAATGCACAAAATGAGAAAAAATACATGAAAAATTTTCCAAAAATGACTTCAAAAACACAAAATGAAAAGAAGACAAAAGGACATAAAAAGAACAGAAAATGACAGAAAAATTGAAAAAATGATGACAAACACACAAAGCAACAAAAAAATACATGAAACAAAAATGGCAAAAAACACACAATGCAACAAAACTACACAAAAAACAAAAACCCTAAAGTCTTTGTTCTTTCCTGTATCATTCCTGCTCAGATTGGTCGTTAATCTAAATACTGATACCATCACATGTTTGCGTCCCTCGCTGTGATAAATGTTGCTCATCTCTCATAATAGACAATCAGGTTCCAGCTACGATTACACACAGAGCCGTCAGAGAGTCGGCTCAATTCCTATTGGATAATTTTCAGCTTGTCCCGCCTTCCACACAACAAAAAGGAAATGTTTCCCAAAAAAGAATCTTAGTTCTGATTGAATTTCATCCCACTTGAACATTATTGTTACATTTGTATTACATATATTAGTTTACATATATATTATATACTACATAATGTCCCCTGTGTATCTGTTCAACAGCAGCTCAATTATCCTATACCTATCTTATCCTATCCTAAACCTAACCTATCCTATCCTATCCTATCCTAAACCTAACCTATCCTATCCTATCCTAAACCTAACCTATCCTATCCTAAACCTATCCTATCCTAGCCTATCCTATCCTAAACCTATCCAAACCTAACCTATCCTATCCTATCCTATCCTAAACCTATCCAAACCTAGCCTATCCTATCCTATCCTATCCTATCCTAACCTATCCTATCCTATCCAATCCTATCCTAAACCTATCCAAACCTAGCCTATCCTATCCTATCCTATCCTATCCTAACCTATCCTAAACCTATCCTATCCTATCCTATCCTATCCTAAACCTATCCAAACCTAGCCTATCCTATCCTATCCTATCCTAACCTATCCTATCCTATCCTATCCTAACCTATCCTATCCTATCCTAACCTATCCTATCCTATCCTATCCTATCCTATCCTATCCTAAACCTATCCAAACCTATCCTAAACCTAGCCTATCCTATCCTATCCTAACCTATCCTAAACCTAATCTAACCTATCCTATCCTAAACCTAACCTAACCTATCCTAAACCTATCCTATCCTATCCTAAACCTATCCTAACCTATCCTATCCTAAACCTAACCTAACCAATCCTAAACTTATCCTCACATTGACACATCAGCAGATGGCGTGTGACACGAGCAGTGAGGCTGATTTCTGAGACCATCCATCACTGGGAGCATGAGCTTGGCCCTTCCCCTCCACCTCCATCATCCTTCTTCTCCTCACCCTCAGAAAAGCACATCCAGAGAGGCTTTAATAGGGACCATTAATCAGTGGAATCGTCTACAACTCAGCACTCACTAATTCATCCTGGAATCTGATTTCAAACTTATATGTGGCTAAAAAAAAAAAAAGCTCCAATGTCCAATAAGCAGAGGTGAAAAAATGTCCTCATGTTACCTAAATTGAGTTGTTTTTATGGGTACTTGTACTTTTTGAAGTATATTTCTAAGTCATTTTACTTGTACTTAAGTATGTTTTAAAAGAAGTAATTTGTTACACCCAACCGTATTATATTTTGTTTTAAAATGATTAACGTTGTGAAACTACAAAAAAATGAAATGACCAAACACAACAATCAGAAGCATCACATCATAGCCGACCAATCAGATTAAACATTAAGCACAAAGTAAAAACATCATTGAATGGAGGTTATTTTCTCAGATTTAGAGTTCATAAATATAATGTTTTTTTATTACTTTTTACTTGTAGTTGAGTATTTTATGTATGACTTACTTGTACTTGTACTTGAGTAGAATATATCAGTACTCTTTACACTTCTGTCACTTCCGTTTAATTAAAAGAAATTGATACATTTGTCACTTTTCTTTCTTTGTGCAGGTCAGACCAGCCTTTGAGTGCTGTGTGAGGTGATAAATGTTGGCTGAGTTGATGGTAATCGCTGTCGGGCAAGGCATTAAGTGCTTCAGGTTGTCCATCTTTCAACAGCCGCTCCACAACAGCTCATTAATTAACGTGGACGAGGCTCAGACGTTTGGACGAGGGACGTTAAGGAGCGATATTAGTTCCACATATCAGCAAAAAAGCCTTGGTAAAACAAACGAGACACACCTCAGGCTCTTCCAAAGCCATCTGCTGCACCAACAACCGTCTCACAGTAGAACCAAACACTCGTCTCTAGACATAAAATGAAGAAAAGCAAGCTGGCCAAGTTTGAATCTGTTGTTTTTGTGTCAAACTCAAATCTGACATTGAACTCTGGTCTTTACCAAAGAGTTATTGTTCCACACGATGAGTTATTTACAGTTCTTGGCTGTTTTTCTTTTTGCTGCTAGAATCAATAGAGTTGCCAAAACGCTCCAACTTCTGCTTTGGCACAAGCTTCAGGTTGAGAGAGAAACGCAGGAGAAATACAAAGAAATATCCAGGGCTGTGTTTGAAATGGCAAACTACGTACGACACACTACAAACTCAATGAGTATATACTGTCTACTATTTACTATAAGTATGATTAGGATGATGATAATTCCCACTGAAGTATACTTCCAAGTTTCCCGAGATGCATTTCAAACTATCCACAAAATATATCTGTTGATTCTCCACCTTTGAAAGTAGAATATCAACATGTGCTCATTTGATCAATAAAACTCACGTAAACACATTTAATGCCGACATTTTAGAGATTTTCGTTGACCGTCCATTGTGCGACTGACAAAACTTCCGGTTAACTTCAAAATAAGAGCCCTATTTACAAAAGCGATCAAAAAACTAATAGAAGACAAGAAGAGATGCTTTCATTTTGAAAAGGGGATGTTTGATTTTTAGCTTGAAGCTGGTCCCAGGACCTTTTTACGCTCTGCTCGCAATGCATCATGGGACATTGAGTATGACTAGTGTGCCCACCGTGCATACTTAAAAAATGTCCCCATATAGTATATTTCTCACATACTCTAATCTTTTCATACTACGCACTACATACTCTTTTTGACGTCAGACTTAGCATGAAAAAAATCGATTTGGCGATATATCACGATATTTCACGGCGCAATTATTGCATCGATCCAAAAAATGTCCAAATCTATTTTTGAATCATGTTTCTTTTAACAACAACAAAAAAAAAAAAACATTTAATTGCGCATAGCACGTAAACGTGCGGTCAGTCGGTGTCGGTAAACGCACCATCAGACCTTGTTAAACTACTACTATTAAACTTTAAGTTGATTGCACTTTATTTTCATAAAACATACTGGGCACTTTTATAGATGTATGTGGTTACGTTTTACAAGAATTTAAGAACTTAACAGAATCAAAATCTGTTGTACTTTTAAAAAAAAAAAAAAAAAAAAAAAAAAGTGTTATTTGACAGTTTGATAAACATACCACTTGTTTTTTATATTAATACTTGAATTACAGTTAGTTATATGGATGTAACAATTAATCGTAAGGCAGTTAAAAATCGATTCATAGGTATCACGATTAACATCGATACTTTAAAAATTTAATCGCAGTACTTTTTTTAAATTTATTTATCCCTTCTCTTGTCCAGCAGTGTACACGGCGGGCGGAATCTGCTACTACTTACTTTCTGGCCGCCGTCTACTCTTAAACATGTTCATAAATGACTCCTTTCCCCTTTAGCACCGAAAGAATATCTGCAATATTATGTGATAGCATAGCATCTCTTCTTCACTGCAAGAATTTCTGCATGCCAACCGACCACTGGGTTACCAGCGCCCTCTACTGGTCCAAACAAATATCTGATGTAAATCAGTGAAATGACTGTTAAGGCACAAAATACAGAACTATTATGCAGTTTTGCATTGTTTACTATAGAACCAGAATTTAAATTAATAGGCTTCTTCTTCATTTGTATTATTCCTTTATTTATTTCATTCAAGATTTATTTTTAGTTAAATTGCATTGTTTTGAATAGTTTATCAAGGGATTCTTTTGACAATGAAAAAGAAAAGGAAAATAATACAGTATTTTCTAAAGGATAATTTTTCAGTCATCATTTGTCTACAGTCCCAATTTGTAAAATAAATCGTGAGAGAAGCGTATCGTGAACCCAGTATCGTGAATCGAATCGTATCAGGAGTTGAGAGAATCGTTACATCCCTAAATAGTTACCATTTACTTGTTCTCGCAAGTTTAAAAACAAGGAAACAAATTGTATTTCATACCATTTCATACTTGTAAAAATAAAATTTGTAATTATTCATATCGCAATGTTTATCGTATTGTTGAGTATGGGATAAATTGCATCGTGACATGCAAATCATGAAACGTATCGTCAGATTTACGGCCCTAATAGTACGTTAGTATGACAATTCTAACACAGCCCAGGATTTATCCAAAGCATTATGACAGGTGAATAAATATAAACATTTAAGAGCTTTTATAACTGGCGTGCCGTGGACCGGTTCATATCATACATAAACAACAACAACAACAACAATACAGCTGTCAGGCACTTTAGTCCCAGGGGAGATGCTTATAAAGACACATGGTTAGGCCATCAATAATTAAAACAGATGTAATTCCCATTAGCCATGGGAGCATAGCCATAAATAGTTAATGTGCTCCTCGTGTCCCCCTCCCCCGCTTCTTACTTTCTCTCGTGGCTCTACCTCTCCTCTCGTTTCTGATCCACAGCTCTTCTTTCACTCTTTCTTTGCTTTATAATTTCTCCTCTTCTTTCTTCTTCTGTGAACGCAGCGGAGGCAGCGGACTTCAACATGCTATCATACTGATTATAACGGTCCCAGTGGGGAGGTTGGCCAGAATAAAGAAGCAGAGAGGGGGCAATGATGGAGGCTACGATTAATGACGGGGTGTCACAGGTCTGCTTAGCTTAAGTGGTGAACCTGTGTCAGCCATTATACGTCATCTCTAAGCTAGTCACACTAAAGAATTCAAGCATTACAGACATTAAATCTGCTCCCTTTGAGCATCTATTATATAGCATAGGCCTCATTGTCCAATAAATCAAAGATCGTTTGCACGAAAAAAGCCGCAAGAGGCTAAAAGAGTTGCTTTAAACATTCTGTTTGTTGACATTTTCACGCAATGCAATTTTCTAACGTCTAGTCGCATGCATGAAAGTGTTTATAAATCATTCTGCAAATTTGGTGCAAAGCCTATGAGTAACTGTTTTTTCACTACAATTTTTTGCAAAATAAACACTATATTTCTAAAATTTTTCATGCTTCCATTGAAGCCTCATAACAACTCGTGAAATCTCATCCCGTGAGACTTCGCTGCAGGACATTTGACGCTCCAAACCTCCTTAAAACACTCCACATTCATAATTTTAAAGAATAATGCTAAGAAATGTATGTATCGTGTCACGTTTCCACAGAGAGAAGTGGTCATGTGACCCGGTACGTCATGTCCTGTGACGTGTAATTGCGGAAAGCGTTTTTCCATTGCGCTTTTGCGACATATTTCAATATTAAAACATCTGAAACAACCTCTTGTTTACCTCGTGTTTTTTCGAAATTCAGGTGTTTCCATTACAAGTTTTTCGCAAAATAAACACAATATTTCTAAATGGCGACAAAGTATAATTGCAGTTTGAACGTGTTTTCATTGAAGGTTGTTTCGGAGCCTCGTAACTCCTGTGAAATCTCATCCTGTGAGACTTCGCTGCCGAAAGACGGACGCTCCAAACCTCCTTATAACTCTCCTTATTCCTTTGTCGATATACGTCTAATGTGGCAGTCAGTATAATGCTAAGAAATGTCCGTATCGCGTCATGTGTCATGTGATCCGGTACGTTACGTCCTGTGACGTATAATTGCAGAAAGTGTTAAATGAATATCAAAATGTCTGAAAAACCTCCTCATGAAAAGTTAAAGAGTTTTTAGTGATATTTGTGTTTTTTTTTAATTCAGGTGTTTCCATTACCAGTTTTTTTGATTGTGAAATTTTTATATTTTGCGCATTTTTTTTTTTTTTTTTTTTTTTTTTTTGTCTGCACATGCTGTCGAAGGTTAACACTACAAGAAGTGCAATCTTTTGACAACAATTTGCGCATTTTCAACATAGCTACTGTTCTCCTTGTCTGGTGAAGAAACACATCTGTCTATGGGACTCCGCATCCCACAATGCAATGCGCGAAAATGCCAACAAATAGTGTTTACGGTGCAAATTAAAACTCTTTAAAGCTGAATTTTTAGAGAACATGATGTTTGATTCATATGATCTATTTATTGGAGGTAAAAACTTTAAAGAAAAGAACAAACGAAGAAAAAAAGCCCAGCTTTGTGCTTCACTGTGTGGAAGAAACAAAGATATAAGATGTTGACTCAATAATAAATAGTGGTTTTGTAGTGGGAGAGCGGTTTCTCCACCTCTGTCTGATGAATAACAATGACAGGATGTAGGAGTAGGAGGATGAAACTGTAACAGCCCTCCACTGATGTCCCCCCATCAGTCATAGACGCCCCTCATTAATCCAACCTCTCCATCCATTCTCTTTGTGGCTGTTAAAAGAGCTGCCTGTGCCACTGCAGTGCTATGCTAGCAGCTACTAGCCATCCATCTCCAGGCTGACACGGGGCCTAATGTGCTGCTGCCTCTACATCACACTGGCCTCGGGCGACCATGACTAAAGGAGGAGCTGAAAACACTTTGCATCACACAACAAAACTCTTTATCAGAGCATTATGAGAAATGTGCTCCAGAAACTCTTACAAATCTCATCAAAGGGTTTATATATCTCCCATTTGGAACAAGATTAAAGTACGACACAGACAAGGAGGACAGTGATGAACTAGTTTGTTCCCCGCGATATCGCCTCGCTCCACCAGACGTACCATTTTGGACGGATTCTGATCTTTCCGTGTCAACTCCAAAATAAACATCCGCCATTGTTTTGCCACAACTTTCAGTGAAAACACCAGAAATGTGTTACGGGAGTCACTTTAGCAGAGTTTTTTGGGGGCAAACACCAGAAATCAGAGCAGGAATTAGGGCTGGGCGATATGGAATAAAAATCATATCTTAAATGGCGATATATGACATAAATCTTGATAATTTAAATTCATGTTGTTCTGAGAAGTAGTGAAAGCAGCGACTCATAAAACAATTGTTTTGATTAAAAAAAAGCATTGTATGTATGTCATATGTTTTTTTTTTTATCTCCTTATCTTTGATTGTGTAGACATAAATAAAATGCATTATTATTATTATTAATAAATAAGCTGTAAAATGTATATATTTTGATATAGGCGATATTGTAAATTTCTATATCGCCAAAATAGAAAACTCGATATATCTTGAATATCGATATATTGTCCAGCTCTTGTAAGAATGAAGTAAAAACACTTCTATGCATCCGTCCATTGGACTCCACATCCCACAATGCAATTGACAAAACTTTTCCAATCATGTGAATGAGTGTTTACAGTGGAGATCATCAACGTTATGTCTATACTATGTTTATTATCTATATATCCATATTAGTCAGACCTTTTGGGACGCTTATGTGCAATATTTTACATAACAATAGTTTCCTACAAAAGAAGACGGTTTGACTTACACAGTGTGACACTCAGGTCACAGCTGGATTTATCTTTAGAACACTTAAATAAATGACAAAAAAAGACAATATTTTATTCTTCACATTTAGCTAATAAGATCTGAGCAAGCCACGTGTTGTGACAGCACATTTTCCCACAGGGGAAATACACTTCTTTAAAAAAAAGGATGTAAAGCCTGCAACTACATGAGTATGAGAAATATTTAAGATACACATTTTATACACACATACATATATATATTTTAGAAGTGTGTATTGCCTGGCATCTGGCGATACAGTACGATATATCCTAATATTAAAGTATAAGGCGATTATTGCTATTTTTTTTTATATATATATGACTTAAAAAACATCTAATCTGTAAATGTGTACACCTTCATGAGAACATTATGTATGAAATAGATTTTATTGGCATATTTTACACTCAAAACATTGGCTTTAACATGTGCCAACAACGCAAAATAAAAAAAATAACATACAATCTGCCTGTGGCTTTTAAACCAACTTTGAGTATAACTGAGGTACAGTATATGCCTAGAACAACAAATAAATGCAGAAATTTAGTGTTTTATTTTTAGATTTTATTAAAAAAACACAAGCTGGTCAACATGCCCAGGTTTCAGTGCACGTCTTTGTGCAGTTACGATGTCTCCTGCAGTAGAAAAAGACTTTCCTGGTTAAATAAAGGAAAAACAAACAAATAAATAAATAAATAAATAAATAAATAATATGGATGCATTTTGAATCGATCCGAGAATGGCGTGACGTTATATCGCCCTTAATATATATATAAACAGAATGACACAGACTATATAGAACCTTTTATGTTTTCATTTAGGCTGTATTATAATTGACAAGTGGGTATTTTAGATTTCTTGTAAGGGACA
The DNA here is from genome assembly GCF_900634775.1 of Gouania willdenowi. NCBI lineage: Eukaryota > Metazoa > Chordata > Actinopteri > Blenniiformes > Gobiesocidae > Gouania > Gouania willdenowi. The sequence continues at coordinate 22,927,322 of NC_041066.1, forward strand.
CGGGCGCTTGGTTGGGGGGGTGGGACGGCTCGTAGCGGGCGCCAGAAAATGTCCCATTTTTTAAAATCCAAAACTTGACAAATATGGTTGGAGTTAGTGGACAGGAAGAGGAACAGAACGCTCCAACGTCAGGACACACAGAGAGAGATAAAAAAAGAAGAAATTGATCTTCCTGAAACACCAATAATAGGTGTGATCTCTGTGTGGTGGTACGCAGATCAATACTTATCAATAACAGGCTTAAATGTCTGTCAGTAACTTTTCATGTATTGATGAGTGTGTGTCCACGGAGAGCCTGGGGGAATGTATCTCATCTCCTGATAGTTGACCTTTGTGCTCTTGGTGTGAACTTTGATCCATCCATGGCTGCATGTGAGTCATTACTGGAGCTCCTACAATCTGTGACCTTTACGCACGTTAATGGGAGGGGCCAAATGTCAGCAATAACCAGAGGCAGCGTTGGCACAAGGCTGTAGGTTTTCTTTGTAAACATATTCCAACAAGTCTGATGCAGAATGTCACTGTATGGTCCTTAACATTTAAATTAATAAGCATTAAGTTTCCGTTAAAGTGGAGGACATTTATGTTTTATATCTAAAGAAAGTTAATAATCTGTTTTTATGAAGGCAGTCATTACCAAACCCAGATTTAGAACTTGGTAACAATGGGTTAATGCACAGATAATGTCTCATCTAAGGGCCACATTATCAACATTTATATCAGCATTTAGAGTGCACATTATTACAGGGAGGGAAAGGGTTTTATGTGTACTTCTTGTTGTTTTATATATATATATATATATATATATTTTATGTTATTTTGTGTATTTTTGTTGTTATCGAACATATTTTTCTCATTTGTGTTTTTTTTTTATGCATTTTTTTAATCATCTTGTGTGTTTGTGGTATCGTTTGTGTGTTTTTTTATTATTTTGTATGTATTCCCATTTTGTGTGTGTTTTTCTTATTGTTCTTTGTGTTGTTCGGTTATTTTGTGTGTTTTTGTAGTCATCATGTGTGTTTTTGGAGTTATTTTGTGCATTTTTGTCGTAGTTTTGTATTTTTTCCTCTGATTTGTTTGTCTTTTTGTTGATGTTTAGTGTGTTTTCCTAGTCTGTGTCATTCTGTTGTGATTTTGGATTCAGTTTTGTGTGTTTTGTCATTTTTCACGATTTGTCATTTTGTGTATTTTTGTTGTGGTTTGGTTAATTCTTCTTGTTTTGTCTGTTTATGGAATTAATTTGTATTGTTTTTTTGCATATTTTTTGTTTTTTTGCAGTAAATGTAGTGTATTTTCCTGTCATTTTGTGTGTTTTTAATGTTGATTTGTGCATTTACCTTTGGGGCCAGCACAAAATTAGACCTCGGGCCACATGTGGCCCCCTGGCCACCAGTTTCCCATCTCTACACTAGTGGTTAGTTTTTTGTTAAGTGTCATTGAATCTAATTCACTATTACAAGTAAATCCCAACTTTAAATGACATTTAGAGCAAGAATTAGATCATGTTTCATCTGATCACAGATCAATAGAACTAACGCTCCTCCTCTCACACACCCACACTATTCCGCTGAGTCACACCGAGGGTTGGTATGAGTGCAGCGTTTATAGAAAAGCATGTGAACAATGAAAAGGGGTCATTCCACTCTGTGCTGCTCGTGAGCTATTTTTATAACAAGTATCACATTGGATCACTTCACGTTTTTCCAGTTTAATAAAGAAAAAACTGACTTTAAACCAGGGGTTCTCAACCTTGGGGTTGGGACCGTATTTGGGGTCGTGAGACATTGGGACGTTGACAGATGCCCTTAAGAAACTAAGAATTTTTTTTAGAAATTTGAGCCTATTTTTGCTTATTTTTACCTTTTTTTCCTGCAACTACACCAAACTTGCCATATTTGAACCAATTTTCATCACTTTTTCTTGCCATATTTTTGCTCCTTTTAATGCGTTTTTTCCTACATTACCCAATTCTGACACTTCCCTATCAAATTTCAATGACTTTTCTGCACATTTTCCGGCACTTTTAAACCCTTTCCACCGCTTTTCCACCTAATGTTGCATATGCTGACCTATTATTGTCATTTTTAACCTCGTTTCACTATATTTCATGCCTATTTTTTTGCCAATTTAACCATATTCACGATTTGTTTAAACTATTTTTTACTGCCATTTTTACCCAAATAATGACACTTTGAACTCTTTTTCGGTCAGTTTTTTACCAACTCTAATTTGCAAATTTCTATGGTTTTTAAAATCCCATTTCACCTCCTTTTCCACCATTTTGGTCACTTTTAACCTATTTTATTTGTGATTAAAACCAGGATTTCCATCTTTAAGATGACTATAATAATAATAATAATAATAAACGTTCCTGGATAACAGTGGATATTATTCAGATGAATAAATAAATGTGGTTATCACAGATTCATAGAACAATGGACCATCATTTTACTGACTTAATGGAAAATCTCTCCCCTTATAGATGTCTACGCATGTTCGTCAATGTTCATGTCTGTGTTTAACCACCTTCAGCTACAATGGGGGTCCCCGCTCTCTGGGACCTTTATTTTGGAGGCTCGATGACGAGATAAACGCTACTTATCAGAAAATCTGTGCGAGCCGTGACAGCTAACAATACCAATAAAAGTCCTAATCAACCTTTCCCTGGGATCACAAAGCCCTTGTGTGTCGCCGTGGTAACACCAAGCTCCTCCGGCTCTGTCAGAAGCTTTAAAAAAGGAAGCAGGCCTGAATCCAGTCTGTGCTTAAATCATGTGAGTCTGCAGGGCAGCGGCTGTCACTGATACTCCATCTGACCTTTGGATCCCACGACTTAGAAAAGCAGCTCTGCACCACCGTCTGCAGCTGTCACTTTCACATTTACACTCTTTAATCTTCATTTCTGGGTGCGTACTCAAGCACACTAAAAGTATAACACATTTGTTGGAATTATTTACATAATTTAGGGTGATTTTACCACTAGCGCTAAATGTAAAAATGATTCCTCACTGGGATTTCTCAATCTTACATTATCTTTGCAGTTTCCTGTTTTTATTTGACACAGTGATGGTGGTCAAACATGCCCAAAACTCACTTTTATTATTAATAATAATAATAATAATAATAATAATAATAATAATAATAATAATAATAATAATAATAATAATAATAATAATATTTTTGTTTCACAAAGTGAATTCCAGATTTTCATCTCTTTTCTGCGATCGCCAAAAATCGGGGGCACTATGAGTCGCTGCAAGTTGTATAAAAGTTCTAAGAAAAATTTAAAAAAAATTAAAAATAATAAAAAAGTTATTAAATTATAGAAATTTGGAAAATAAAATTAAAAAAAAATATGAGAGAAATAAATTAAAAATAAAAGTTTCTAGGGTTTCTAAAATAAATGAACAAATAAATAATAGTCATTAAAATAGACATTTAGAAAATAAAATATTATCAATAAAAGAAAAAGAATCTAAGTTTATAGAGTTTCTAAAATAAATAAGTAAATGAAAAAGTTAAATTAAAGAAATTTAGAAAATAAAATAAAAATTACAAATGAGATAAATAAATAAAAAATGAAAGTTTCTAGGGTTTCTAAAATAAATAAACAAATACATAATAAAGTCATTAAATTAAAGACATTTAGAAAATAAAATATCAATAAAGCAAAAAAAATCTAATTTTCTAGGATTTCTGAAATAAATAAAAGTTATTAAATAAATAAAAAAATTAGAAAATAAAATAAAAATCACAAATAAGTTAAATAAATACAAATAAAAGTTTCTACGGTTTCCAAAATAAACAAATAAAAAAAAGTTATCAAATAAAATACATTTATAAAATAAAATAAAAATTATAAATACAATAAAAAATTTCTAGGGTTTCTAAATGATTAAATTAAATACATTTATAAAATAAAATGAAATAAATTAATAAAAAATTAAAGTTTCTAGGATGCTGTGAAACGCTGACATTAAACAAACATCATTGAATGTGAAATTGGTAAGAATGACTCAGCTGTCTAATAATAATCCCATCAAATCATTTCCAGGATTCTGAGCATCTGTCTTGGTTTTTATTATTATTATTATTTTAGTGTAATCCAGTATTGACTGATGCACTTATGATCTGATTTCATTTTGTTGTAAAACATTGACGTTGTGTTCATAATTAAGTGAATGTCTGTCCGTTTCGTTTAGCGTTTGTCGAACAGTTAGCGTCACCTGCTCCTGACATTCATTCATTCATTCATTCCTCAAACACAATGTACAGTATGTACAGTATGAAACAATTATTAACGTTTATAATCACAGGAAAACGCTTCTGAAGCTGTTTAACTCTGATGTTTCTACATGATTGACTTTAAGCTTTGCAGAAAAAACTAAACAGCGTTGGTGATTATTATTACCAAGGTTAAAACCAAGCATAGATGAACGTAATCAGCAGCGTTGAATGTGAAGTGAGATGAATGTGTGAACAGCTGAGTTAACGTGGAATGTACGGAGGCAAGCAGAGACGCATTGGTGTGTACGACTGCTGAGAGACTGATTGATGTCGCGCTCACTCCTCAGAGAGATGATGAATGACTTTATGGAGGTTAGAGTTGCCAGCTCTCCTTCAGCTGCCAGGAATCAGGGCCCAGAGGCTCCAGGACAGACACAGACGGGGAGAACTGAAGAATACTCAACAATTTCAAGGTTGCATCAACAGCATATGCCATTAAACGCTCAGTCCGGCACTAATCATTACACACAAGCATCAATATATAGAGAATCATTGTGTTTTCTGATCACAATCCTGCACAAAGAGTCAAAACAGATGAAGGTAGAAGCACTTTTGTTTATCTAAGGCACGTTATTGAAGCAAATGATTTCAAAATGTGCCAAAAACGTCAACAAAGAGTCTGACAGCCATCAGTTTATCTCGTGTTTGTCACACTTACGTCACATGGTCCACCGATGGCGGCAAACGGCGTCAAAAATGAGAAGAGGTTGGTTCGAGCAAAAGCCTGACAAAAGCTGGTATTTTATATATATATATATATATATATATATATATAAAAGTTCTCCCAAAATGGCAAAATAATAAATCTCGATAATTTTAATTCAAATTAAGTCTGACCAGAATGAAATTTATGGTTAAATTTGCTGATGTAAAATGCCACACAGGCACATTTACTAAGTAACAGTTGCACAAAATGAGACACTTTTGGCTTTTTCTCATATAAAGGACAGCACGTGTGAGTAAGTTCTGTAATGTGGCTTGTTTAGATGAAGGTCTGAGTTAGGACGCCCTCAAAAATCCATCTAACTGTGCTTTTTATGCTGTTCTGAGAAGTAGAAAAAGCAGCGACTCCTAAAACAAGTATTTTAAAACAAAATAAGCTAGAATAAAAAAATATATATGTACATAAATGTATAGGCAACATTGTAATTTTCTATATCACCTAAATGGAACGTTCGATCTCCCAGCTCACAGATATTATTATTATTATTATTAGCAAAATGCAGCCATTCTTACCCACAAGAACAAAATAAAAAATAAATCAACTATTATTTTTAAAAAATGCTGTATTTAATGTATGAAATTAGTATGTATTTAATCACAATTTAAATAGACTTGTATTAAGGATTGACTGGTTCTGATTCTAAATCTCTTTATTAAGAGCAAATACGTAAACTGATATTTTTTATGTAATCATTGGTGTTTCAGCATCACAAACAGCTGTGTCATCGCTTCTAACCCAGATACCCTGTCCTTAAACACACACACACACACACACACACACACACACGCACACACACACACACACACACACACGATCAGTTTAATATCTTGTCCCCAGTCGACTCGCTACCATGTGGTCCTCCTGATATCCTGTTTATCTGCGTTTGAAGCTGCATCTGAGGTAGTTTACATCCTGTTCCAGAGATAAGGGATAAAAAGCAGCTCCAGGCTGATAAACACTGGTACTGCTGGCTCCGCCCAGTCCGCAACACACTATATAGCACCTGATAAGATTCACATCCTTTGTTATCCATGAATCTGTGTTTTTAGCAAAGTCAGAATCATATTCAGTGAAGAGCAAAGTCATGAAGTCAGGACATTTCCAACCTCTGCCTCGTCATACAGTATTTACCACCTACTGTACGCTGTTGGAAACTTCAGAAGCTGTTAATAACCGAGGGTGCGTTCACATGCCTCGGCACGTTGGACACCCACGTCCCGGATTGTGTTAGTGCACGTGTGCCACGGTGAGTTATAGGGAGTTCAGCCAGAGCATGGCAGTTAGCGACGCGCTAACGGTAACATTATGCAAACGCTTAGGAAGTCATATTTTCATCATTTGTTTCTTTGTGTGTCTAACAGATTTAACCAAAGATAGATAAACCTTAGGCTATGGAAGATTCCATCACATTTTCAAGGGCTAATATATTGATTATGGATCAGTTTCAGAAATGGAAAAATCTTTATTTCTAATCACTGGCAACATTTCAATAATTCATACCCAGTGTAATGTTAGATTTCAGACTTTCTTTTAACAATGATTTGAATGAAATCATGTTAAAGGTGGGAGGAGCAGTGGGTGTCTCTAGGAAATGTGCGTCTTTTGTTGCTCGACCTCTCGTGTCAGATTGTGCAGAGTTTAGAATGATGTCATCTTGAGTGTTGTTCTGTGGTGTGGGCATCTGTCGCCAAAAGTTAGCTTAGATTGTTCAAAATAAGGCCGCACGTTTGGTACTGGGCTGTTCTACACCATCAAACACTGAAGACCATGTAAAAAAACACACATTAAAAAGGTCATAAATGTGTTCCTTAAAACATGTAAAAAGCCATTCAACCATTTAGAATGTACTTGTGGAGCTAGGCTAGGCTATCTTTGGTTAAAATCTGTTAAAGTTTGTGTAACGCAGAAATAAATGTGTGTTGTGAGTTTGTCACACCACAGAAACATGTCAGTGAACACTGAGACAAATATGAAAGATGAAAAAAATCATGGAAAAACAAGCACTTCTCTCTGCTCTGAGACGCTGGGGGCGTGTCAGTTAGAGGCGCTGGAACCACGCCCTCTCTAAGGGAGAGAGCAGTGTGAAAGTGGCTCCAGCGTTGACAGTGCTTCTCCCATTGGTTTTCCAGAAGTGCTCGGATCAGGCCAAAGGAGGTGTCAGCGGAAAGGTCTGCTACGCCCGAGTCCGAATATGTGCATCTCGCTCGGGTAGAGTTAGAACTGCGCCCGCTAGAGGTGAAACACTCAACTGCGGTGCAGAAAAGGTGCTCATTTCATAGAAAAAGTGGCACCAGCGGACACGATTTATTCTCCCGAGTCTGAATATGTGGTTTATTTTTTTTAGCTAGAGGCCAAATCGCGCACGCTGGAGGCCGTGGAAGTTTGGTGTCCTTCAACAGCAGGGTCGGGTTTATGCTAATGAGGGCTCCGTTACGTATCGCAGCAATAACTTCTGACCCACCCATTAAATCCTGAACACAGAAATTTGAAACACGGTTTGTGAAGCCATTTTTATAAATCTGTCAGTTTTTTACTCGTTCTCTGTTTATGTGACTAATATAAAATGAACAGTGTCACCTTCCAGCAGCAGCAGCAGCAGCAGCAGCAGCAGCAGCAGCAGCAGCAGCAGCAGCAGCAGCAGCAGCAGCAGCAGCAGCAGCAGCAGCAGCAGTCGTCCTGGGCTAAACCAATACACACTGAGGTAATTGGTTGAATCTCATTGGAGGTAAAAAAAAAGACCTCATTGTGATGTAACAGCAGGCGATCAGTGGAGGTGTGTGTGGCCCCACCAGGATGGAACGTGTGCGTGTGTTGGTGTGTATTTTAGGACCACAGGGTGTGAATGGTGCTTGCCTACACAGCAGATGGGGTGTGTGTGTGTGTGTGTGTGTGTGTGTGTGTGTGTGTGTGTGTGTGTGTAGCCATTCACAGGCCAATCTGAATCAAATAATGGGAATTATATTCAAATGTAGCATGTATAATCACAAGCACTCTGGATAACTAATACTCTGCCTATTATGGCCTATTTCTTCGGACTATTACTGATGGTGCATGAAAAGGTGATAAAAAAGACAAACTGAATGTTCTGTGTGGTTTTGCTACATTCTTAGCCGCTTTGCTAACACTACAACAAAGCTTGTGTTTTGTTACTGATGCATTCAGTGAATCCACAGATATTTACTCACTTACTCACTTTTTGGGACCAATTACAGGGCAGAAAAACTGCGTAATGTTTATAAATGGGGGTGTCCCGATCCGATATTGATATCAGAAATCAGTACGATATTAGTGAAATAAAAAAGAAAAAAACCCAGTTATTTTGCATTTTTAAAGTAGAATTTTGATCGCTTTTGTTGGTTTAGATGTTATTTTTCAAGGTTTTATCATTTATTTTTAATTATTTTTAAACAATTTTATACAAAAACTTGTTTTTCTATTTTTATTGGATTTATTGAGGTTATTTCTCAGGGTTTAATAATTCATTTTTAATTATGTATATTACATTGCAGAATATTGATATGTTTAAGTTAAGCTAGTGGCTTTTTTGCACTTTAAAAACACATTTTTCTGTTTTTATGGGATTTATTGAGGTTATTTCTCAGGATTTTCTCATTTTTTTGCTACTATTTTTTATTCAATTGTAGAATATTCTTATTTTTATGGTTAAAATTGTATGTAACACATTACCTTATGTTGCTGACTATTGTTCTGTTTGAGTAATATTACTTGATCAAGACTTTTTTTTAACATTCCACAAAACCAAACAAGTGATAAAAGTATATATGATGTCATTTTGGATCGATATCGGTATCTGGTGCAATATCGGCATCGTGTTGGATGTGGGCAGCCCTGTTTCTAAACAATAATGATGGGATGAATGATGGTGGATCACGCTGGAAGTGACTCTGTGGGGAACATCCAATCCCAGTTCCACCATCACTCCCCACACCACACTCCCATTCCCCTCCATGTCTCTGCATCTGTTGCGTCTGAAAGGCAGATGTTCAAATGAGGCGAGGCAGCCGGCAGATAGGACCCCCCCTCCGTCTGAACCCCCGTTATTACTACAACAATACCCTCAACACGTCCTCTACAGTCCAACAGATGGACACGAGCACTAGAAAACACAACGTGAGGACGACACATTTATCCACAACATCACATATTTTACCTCAGAGCGTAGAGAGTTTACAGAGTTGGCCCAGAGACGTGTGTGACTGCCGTTAAAGGCTAATAGTGAATATTTAAGCCCTTATTAATTTTAGTCAGGCATGTGTGAGACAGACTGTGTCACGTGCCAAGTCGTCGCTGAGCCAGGTGGTGACTAGACAGTACAAGGTCAATGGGAAAGGTCAAAGAGCAACACTGGCCCCTCATCAATTTATGACGTTCAAAAAGTGAATATTGTTTTTAATCAAAGTCACACAAGGTTTTATACCAAAATTAAAAACTGGAATTTGTGTTCTGAAACAGAGAAATCAATCTACAGTAATCTGCTTCTTTCTTTATTTCTCTTTAATTAAAATTAGACCCTAAAACAGCACAAAAATGCCTCACATGCAGGTTTTTGGGACAATATCACACATTTAAACACTATTTCTAACCAGAAAACTAGTTATTGAATGTCTTAAAAGTGCCACAAATGGACAAATATGTGGAATTCTGCTGATAATCCCCTTCAAATTCTGTGCTTCGTGTAACGGATGATTAAAAATGAATGCATTGCTTCATTGGTTCAGATTATTACGACATGCATACAAATCTGCAAAGACTGCTATAGAAACAGGTTGAGCTGACGGTGTATCAGCTGAAGTCGGTTTACCTGGTGTACGTCACAGCAGAAATATCTACAAGTTCAAGAAAAAACGTGAGGGTGATTCGTCAGTTGGCGGAAATTTAAGGTTTCACAAATAATGTTTTGGGACAATATGACACATGTCCATGGTATCGCTAATGGCTAGCAGTGTGGCTAACGTCGCTATAGCGAAGTAATCACTATGTTTTTGTAAATTATCAGAAGCAGAAGGCAAAAAAGTATTTAGTCAGCCACCAATTGTGCTAGTTTTCCCACTTATAAAGATGAGAGAGGCCTGTAATTTTCATCATAGACAAACCTCAACTATGACAGAGAAAATGAGAAGAAGAAAAAAAATCCAGAAAATCACATTTATTTACAAATTATGGTGGCCTTACCGGGACGCTGCACTTATTCCAGGGTCAGAAGAATTTACGGGAGAATACGAGTAAGGCGTGATTTTAATGGGAACACCCACATTTCAGGGCGGCGCCACCCAGAGTGCGTAACTGGGATGAAAGCGCGGAGCGACTGACTTAAGTAGAGGGTTACAGTAGCACGCAGCCAAAAACAGCGCCACTGCGCCGCTTTTTGTGCTTGCGCATAGGGCTGAACAATTTTTGGAAAATAATCTAATTGCAATTTTTTTCCATAACATTGCGATTTAAATGCAATTATTTTTTCAAGGGCTTCTTGTCATGTATTTTTCAATGAACACAAGCAATAAATCATATCAATCTGTTTCATGATAAACAATTTCAGATTTATTTAAACTTTAAATAAATATGAAATGTTCATTTTAAAGCACAGATTACAACAATAAAGCAAACAAATCTGTGGCTTTACTTCTTCAACATTAGGGATGGGTATACTACTGTACTACTACTATTATTGATCTGGTACTTTATCGATACCTTACTTTTTTTTTTTTTAAATCAATAGAAAAACACAAAATAGCAAAAAAAAAACAAAAAACAAATAATGAACATCAATGTGTTTATTTTTGAACATTTTTAACAATATGGCACGCAAAATAAATGAAAGATACAAAAAGAAAAAGTTCTAAATAAAAAAAACTATAAATGTATAAATAAAACAGTGAAAAAAATACCGTATAAATAAGTTTTTTTTAATTTAACAAAACACTAAAACAAAAACTAGCTAAACAATACAAATATTCAAATCAAGCATATCAAACATAACTTACAGTGTTTTAGCTCTATGATATCATGTGATCGCAAGTCACTACTCCAACTAAACGTTGGCGGCAGCCGAGGCACGGTCGCGGTCGATGTGTGGGGAAAGCCACGCAGCCTAGGACCGCCACGCCTGGACGACCCAGCGGCCCACAATGCAGTGGGTTTCGCTGCCGCTGGAGCAGATGGAGGCGGCGCTACAGACAGCAGAAGCGTGGCTGCAGCAGACGACTATCGGCTCGGCTAAATCACACACAACTCATCTGCTTCTGCTGCGACACACACACTATTCTGACTCAAAATCACAATAACCGCTTAAATAGTCGTGTTTTACTGTAGTGTGCAGTTTTTTTGGCTGAAAACAATAGTAAGAGTGTTTGGATAGCGTCTACAGACACGCCTCCTCATGACGCGAGGCAAACAGGCGAGCACCGTCTACAGTAGCCCCTCCCATCAGTCAGCTCCGCATGTGCAGCATCAATACCGATAACAGGGACGATAAGGATGTAGCTTTTCGGTCCACAAAAAAAAAATAAAAAATTGCGTTTTATGATATCGCGAGAATATCGCAAATGTAATGAATCGTTCAGCCTTACTTGCGTGCATGTGAGAATAGAGCGCTTACTTAGAGAATAAATGGAGTCAAATCAAAGCACCGATTGGAAGTCTTTGATGATAAAAGCTTTCCTTTTCTGCAACATGGGGACATTATTCGTCAATACTACAACCGACAGCAAAGATCGCGCCTTTTTCCACTGCTGTATAAATATTATACATGCCTACGTGCCATGATGTTTAGCTTTGTGACTTCCAAAAAGACAAGGATTCTATTTGTCATTTATCGTGATGACAGCGAGAGAAGTGAGGCAGAAAAAAGAGGAAATCCTCGTTCCAGCGAATGTTGTATTGATGCTACATTCACAGTTTGGCGCGTCCTCCTGTGTGGGGTGTCCATGTCAGAAGCTTCCAATCCTCGTGTCAAAACGCTCAACCACACACACACCTACACACACTCTTCAAAGCTCAGATATCAAACTGGAGGCAGTGTCAGCAGCAGCTTAGTTTGGATCGTTGATTAGCGCAGTAATTAGCTTAGACGTAGCTCCACCACACACTCTCCTCTCCTCTCCGTAAAAAGATTCATAATTCCCTTTGTTAACAGCCAAGCTCGTAGCGCAGGCCCCGGAGCGGAGACGTAATCCCAAAATGAACTCTACATCACCCCCACCAACGCCTACAGGGATTCAAAAAAGTATGCCAACTGCCCGCTCAGCCAATCTCACGTGGGACGTCATTGCAGAAGAAGAAGCCCATGAGGGCGAGATAACCCTGTTCATCACACGCTGTGGGCTACCAGTATGTCGAGGATATAGAACATACCAGGACATTGATAATGCATTGGATGCTGCAGCAGCACACATTGCAGTCGGTTTCATCCCCTCAAAAAAAAATCAATTTTTAAACTGAAAAGTTGGATTTTCTCCAGTTTATTCTTATTCATTCAGTATCTTAGTTTATTTTTAAAATCAGAGACAGTTTTATTTTTCTCACATCTGGTAATCACAGCTTGGTGCCAAAAAAAAGCACCTGAATCAAAGAATACACATAGCGTGCACTAAAAAGTGAAGAATATGTCACTTTTCATCTGAAAACCACTTTTTTTTCTCCTATACAGTAGGGGTGGTGAACAAAACACAAGATAATCCATTAGTCGCAATTTTATTATTGACGATTATGAATCAATTCATAAATTTCCAAAAATCAACAATTGCATTTTTAAATTTGTTATTAAAACCAGATGATTTTTAATATTTAATCTACACCATACAATATCAAAAGTACAATAATTCAGCAACTGACTGACATGAAATGGAAGATTAATAATCAATTGTAATTGTCATTATGTGCATTAAAATGTACATAATGAAATAACGTCCCATGTTCCCCGTTAAGCCCTTAAGAATAAATATAGTAAAGAATATTACTATAAAAGAATAAAAATAGACAAACAAATAAAAAAATAGGACAAACAGTAATATAAATAGAATATATACAAATCTACAATAATATACAAAACAATCCAAAATCAAATAAATAATGGTTAATAATCAAAAATCAGTTTGTAATGAAGAAGAAGAAGAAGAAGTTTTATTTATTTAATTGGAAATAATTATTATTTTCTTACTATTTCCTCTTTTTTATTATTTATATATACAATATATACAGTATTTTTATTATGTTATTCACTTATTTTCTTTTCCTTCTACCATTAAAGGAATTTTTTTTCAACCCCAAAAAAGGAAAAAAAAATAAATCAGAAATGTAATATTTAATAAACATTTCAATGATTTATGTAAGTTTATAACCTGAGCTTTTGTAGTAGTGTATTTGTTTGTACATAATTTTACAGGTGGTTTGTTTATTGTTTATTAAATAAGCTGTAAAGCTCTGGTCCTGTGTAGTGAATCTGCAGTTTTCAGCATCGCATCAAAAACTGAACCAGTGACAGGGTCGTGACCCAAAGGAGACCCCGACCCACTGATTGATGTCCTTAGGGAGCGAAGGACGGACCACGTTTTTCACTCCAACTGAAGCTGAGCTACTGTAAGTAGGATTGTTTTATCACAGCCACAAAAATATGAGTCTGATCTGACGGCCACATTATCAACATTTAGAATAACGACTAATCTGAATAACGACTAATCTGAATAACGACTAATCAGAATAACGACTAATCTGAATAACGACTAATCTGAATAACGACTAATCTGAATAACGACTAATACAGGATAACGACTAATCAGAATAACGACTAATCTGAATAATGACTAATACAGGATAGAATAACAAGGTTTTGTCTGCGTTTTTTTTGCTGTGTGTTTCATTGAGTCATTTTTTGTATTTTTGTTCATTTTTTGAGTTATTGATGTGTATTTTTGTTCATTTTTTTGTTATTTACATGTATTATTGGTTTTTTTTAACTTATTTACGTGTATTTTAGTTCATTTTGTGAGTTATTTACGTGTATTTTTTTAGTTATTTGTCTATTTTTGTTTTTTTTTTGTTATTTTTTCAAGTTATTTACATCTATTTTTGTTATTTTTTTTAGTTATTTATGTGTATTTTTGTTCATTTTTTGTTATTTACATGTATTATTGTTCTTTTTTTACTTATTTACGTGCATTTTAGTTCATTTTGTGAGTTAGTTATGTGTATTTTTTTAGTTATTTGTCTATTTTTGGTTTTTTTCAGTTATTTACGTGTATTTTTTTAGTTATTTATGTCTATTTTTTTAGTTATTTATGTCTATTTTTGTTATTTACATCTATTTTTGTTATTTTTTGAGTTATTTACGTGTATTTTTGTTCATTTTTTGTTATTTACATGTATCATTGTTCTTTTTTTGACTTATTTATGTGCATTTTTTTTAGTTATTTATATCTATTTTGTTATTTTTTGACTTATTTACTCTGTATTTACTCTCTCTGTTTGAATAATATCATTTAATCAAGACTTTTCTAACATTCCACACTAGAAAATAAATCATAAAAGTATGTATCAATGGTGTCGATATCATATCAGATCAATATCAGTATCTTTTTCAGTTATTTTTGTGTACTTACTGTAAGTACTCATCTTGTGTGTTTCTAGAGTAAATATCTGTATTTTTTTTACCTTTGTGCAGTTTTCTGTAATTATGTATGATGTATTTTGTGTATTAGTGTATTTTTCCCTTATTTTGTGTGTGTTTTTGGTGTCATGATGTTATTCTAATTGGCAATAGCACACAAAGAGTAAAAAAATGATTGAAAATGTGATCATGAAAACCCTGCTATCTCTCTTTTTGACACAACTCCCACTGTGAAAATCCACTGTGTATGTGAGAAAACCAATAAATCCTAAACAGGAGTCGGTCTCACTAGAGAACAATGTAATTAGTTATTCTACGAGGTATTCCTGCAGATAAAAGAAAGTAAAACACAAACCGTTCGTTCGTTCGTTCTACGAGGAGGGATTTGCTGAAGGAAACAGAAATAAATTACAGCGTAAACAGTTTGACTTGTTTATTATGTATCGCAGCATGTGTTTAAATGACTGATTAATACATACTGTATCTATAGCCTCATCTGTCACTTATGTGAGCGAGTGGGTGGATGGATATGATCTATGAGCAAACATGTCAACTGTATGAATTTAATCATGAAACCACATTGTTATTTTAACTTGAACATTTTAATTAAAAGGACGAGGGAGAAAATTAAAAAAGCGTAATACGAGATGACATTATATAAATAAGTTGTTAACATATACAAACACAGAAACCCTAGACCAGGTGTTCTCAACCTTGGGCCTACAAGAAACTAACAATTTCAGCCCATTTTTGCTTATTTTTCTGCAACTAAACTAAACTAGCCATATTCAAACCTATTTTCATCACTTTTTCTGGCATTTTTGCTACATTTCTCCCATTTCTGCCACTTTTCCATCACATTTCAACGCCTTTTCTGCACATTTTTTTCCATTTTCAAGACATTTTCAGCACTTATAAACCCTTTACACCACTTTTTCCACCTAATGTCACATATGTTGACCCATTATTGTCACTTTTAACCATTTTTCATCATATTTCATGCTCATTTTTTCCAACTTAACCACATTCACAATGTGTAATGCACCTTATTTACCAGTTTAGTTACCATATTTTTGCTCCTTTAAATGCATTTTTGCAACATTTCTCCTATTTCTGCCACTTTTCTGCACATTATTTCCACTTTTCAGACGTTTTCTGCACTTTTTCCACCTAATGTTACCTATGTTGACCCATTATTGTCAATTTTAGCCATTTTTCATCATATGTTATGCTTATTTTTTGCCAATTTAACCACATTCACGATGGGTTAGGGTCATGCCAATTATTTACCAGTTTAAACTAATTGTTCCTACATTTTAAATTACATTACCCCCCCCTGAAGGCCTACGCTAATCAAAAGCCAATTTTCACAGACTTTTATCTAAATCAGGGGTTCTCAACCTTGTGTTTAGGACCCCATTTAGGGTCGTGAGATACTGGGAGGGGGTCGTCAGATACCTTCAAAAAGCTAAATATATATATATATATTTTTTTTTTAACAATTTGAGCTCATTTTTGCTTATTTTTTACCCTTTTTCTGCAACTACAACAAAAAGCCATATTTGAACCTATTTTCACTTTTTGCTCCTTTTAAAGCATTTTTGCTATTTTAACTCCCATTTCTGCCACTTTTCCATCACATTTCATTGCCTTTTGTGCACATTTTTTCACTTTTAAGACATTTTTTGGACTTACTTATACATCTTTTCCATCACTTTTTCACCTAATGTCAAATATGTTGACCCATTATTGTCCCTTTTAACCTGTTTTAACCTGTTTCCACCATATTTCATGCCCAATATTTGCTAATTTAAAGGCCTATGCTAATCAAAAGCCAATTTTCACAGACTTATCTAAATCAGGGGTTCTCAACCTTGGGGTCAGGACACTGGGAGGGGGCAAATTTTTCTTATTTTTCCTATTTTCCTGCAACGACACCAAACTTGTCAAATTGTAACTTATTTTCATAAATTTTTCCTTCCATATTTTTGCTACATTACTCACATTTCTGTCACTTCTCTGCACATTATTTCCACTTTCAAGACTTTTTTTTTTTGCACTTTTCCCACCCCCTTGCACTTTTAACCTCTTTTCACCATATTTCATGATTTTTTTTTTTTTTTGTCAATTTAACCACATTCACCATTTGTCATGCCCATTATTTGTCAGTTTGAACTAATTGTTCCGGAAAGAACATTTCCTTTCTGTTCACTGTAATTTTTAACCAGTTTCTGTGGTTTTTAAAACCCCATTTCACCACCTGATTTCCATCTTTAAGATGATTATAATAATAATAATAATAAACGTTCCTGGATAACAGTGGATATTATTCAGATGAATAAATAAATGTGGTTATCACAGATTCATAGAACAATGGACCATCATTTTACTGACTTTATGGATGGACCCCAAACATCTCTCCCCTTTATTGTCTCCACATGACTGTTCTTCAATGTTCATGTCTGTGTTCAACCACCTTCAGCTACAGTGGGGGGGACATATAGTGGGGACAGAGGGATTGACAGATTTCCACCATGTGAATAAAGCGTGGTGAGGGAATCAATCACTGCAGCAGTATTTGAGCTCCACTGATTCCACTGGGATAAATTTACTCAATCTCGACAGGTTGAGATTTGGCACTCCACAGCTTTGCTTGCCACAATATTGATTTGGAAATAATTACCCAGACTGCTTAGTGATTCCGTGCATGTTTGCGAGTAGCCTGCCTCCACCCCCTCCCCTCCCCCTCTACTTCTGATTCTCACTGCCAACAACAAAAACCCCCAAAAAAAGCCCTCATTTCCTCTCTGATTAGAGGAATCCAACGTAACCTGCCTGTTTTGAATTACAGCTGGAGCAGTTGGCTCCTCTTCCCGCAGTGAAAGGCTAACAGTGCCGCTAGTAAAGTAATTACTGTCAAGGCTCATAGGTTAGCGTACAAACTATGAGTGACAGCAGAAAGCCTCCTATTGGCTGATTAAATCACCACAGCCACACAATCCTAAAATATGCCATCGAGCAAAACGAAAAGTAATTGGCCGACATGAGGTTTTTCCTGCTTCTACGATCACCACCAATAACGGAGACCAAGTGTTGAAAGCAGAAATTCAGATTTCATGGCGTGAAATTCATTCAGCTCAATCAACTGGATCCCAAACCAAAAGGACAAACAATGTTTTGAGTGAGTGAGCTCATCCATCCATCATCCATCCATCATCCATCCATCCATCCATCCATCATCCATCCATCCATCATCCATCCATCATCCATCATCCATCCATCCATCCATCATCCATCCATCATCCATCATCCATCCATCCATCCATCATCCATCCATCAGCCATTGCTTTTTCAGAAAAATGAAGCTGTATCACAAAAAACGGTCCGTTTGAAACAATCCTTTCACCAGATACTTCGACACACCTCCTACCTTAGAGAAGCTGTGTTTCCATTCCAGTTTTTTTTCAAAATAAAAGCCATATTCCCCAAGTTTCAACAAATCATAATTGCACTTTGAACATGTTTCTATTAAAGGTTGTTTTGGAGCCTCGTAACTGGTGAAATCTCGTCCTGTGAGATTTCTCAGCAGAAAGATGGACGTTCCAAACCTCTTTATAACATTCCTTGTTGTTTCACGTCTCATGTAGCACTAACTATGTTTAAGTCTAACGCTAAGAAAAATCTGTCCCCTCTGTTTACTCAGAGAGAAGTGGTCATGTGACCAGATACGTCGTGTAATTGTAATTGTAATTGTGGCGCTTTTGCGACACATTTCAGTATCAAAACACCTGGAATTCCTCCTTTTAAGCGATATGTGTGTTTTTTCAAAATTCATGTGTTTCCATTACTGGTTTTTATTTCTCTATTTAGATTTTGCACATTTCCAAGGGTAATGGAAACGCAGATAGTGATTTTCAACATGTGGCTCTTAATGTCTTAATTTTAATTATTATTCCCCCAGAAAACCTTAATAGGGGGAAACTTTTTAACCCCTTATTACCCATTTCCTTTGGCCATTTTGCAACTTCCTTTGTCTCATTTTTGCCCCTTTTCAAAAAGTTCTGACACTTTTTTTAAACTTTAGCTGCCTTTAGCCAATAAATATCCCTTTTTTCCTATTTCTATCCATTATTGCAAGTCCTTTTTGACAAATTTACACAATTTTTGTCCTTTCTTAAATTTTTTTGGCCACTTTTCACCCAAATAACCTAACTTTTGCCAAATAAATACCACTTGTTTCGTTTTTCCCTAAATTTTGCCTCTTTTTGTTCCACATTTTGTCCTTTTTCACTATTGTTGCCATATTTTGCCCATTTCATCTACCCTTTGCCATTACATACCACCTGGTTCCTCTTTATTTGCCCTTTTTTGGCAACTCTTGACACCTTTTGTCCCATTTTAGTCACTTTACACTCTTTTCTAGCCATGTTTTTGCTACCTTTGGACCATTTTTGGCCACGTTACCACTTCTACCTCCACTCCCTCATTAAAAAAAAACAGGTAGGGTTGAAATATTCAAATTAAAACATTGAGTATTAAACATCTGATGGGTTTGTTTGAGCTGAGGCTTGTGCACGTTCAGAGTAGACAATTGTGCGTTTTCACAGACCATCGGGCCTAACTACTCAGCAGGGTTAAATGAGTGGGAGACGTGCCGACTTCAAGTGCCTTAATAGCGTTGAATCATATAAGCCATTGCTGCTGCCTGCTTGTAATTGACTAATTATGGTTCAGTGCCATACAGCAGGCAGCAGCTGAAACACATTCTGTACTTTTGCAGCCTCACAATCCATTTCTCACGCTATCTGCTGCAGCCGGAGCCTAAATTAGAGATGAAGCAGCCTCTGATGTCTCATAAACTGGACACAAGGACGAGCAAGGATGGATTTATGATCTACACACACACACACACACACACACATGCAGCAGCCTGGAAACAAATGCCATTAGCTCTGACTGAGTGTATTTGTTGCATCTAATGAGAGAAACTGTGATGAACCCAACAACAGTTGTTATGACTTTGCATTAACGGATACAATCAACACTGATTATAATGGAGAGAATGTCGTCTAGTACTGGTATCACATATAATCGTTCCACATGCATTATAACATTATAATAAATCAGAATATCTTCTCTTTATTTACAGTAATAACGATATTCATGCATGTCACACGCACACACACCCACACACACACATACACACAATGAGTTCACGCTCCAGAGACAGAAAGATATTTTATTATTTTATTTGAATCTTATTGTTTTGCACAAATGTAGCTATTTTATAACATTTAATATTTTTACATGGTTCTCAATGGTGTTTTCTCAAACCAATAAAGCTGTTTTGAATTGAATTGAGAAAGAGAGAAACTTACTGTATTAGTGAAAGCCTATATTTATTTTTATTCTGTCTCATTGTTTTGCACATAATATTTTCGTATGTACATTGTTCAATGTCACACTTGTTTTGGCAACGTAAACCTGTATCACAAGACAATAAAGCTGTTTTAAATTGAAAATTGAAAAATAGAGAGATTAAGAGAGAGAGAGAGAGAGAGAGAGAGAGAGAGAGAGAGAGAGAAGGCGTTAAATTGGTGATAACAGGAGTTTAAATGAGGGATTTGAACACAATCACAAGTACTAACGCAGAGTAACGAAGGAGAGTGATTCATAAAATACTCAATAACAAGTAAAAAGCAGCTCAATTAAATTGTACTCAAAATAAATTCACCCTCCATGTTTATTGTTGCTAATAAATCTTGCCACGGTTCCTTGCATACAGTAAACATTAGTGTTGTGTAAAAGACCACATTATCCGAGACCAAGACTTGCCCGAGACCAGAATGCACCGAGACCAAGACGAGACCAAGACCATAAACATTTTTTTTAAACTTAAAAAAATATATAAATAAATAAAATGATAAGGTTCAACAGTTAAATAACATTCTCTCTTTAGTTTTAGTTTCTTTTTAATACATTTGACGGATAAATAAGGTGCCTGCAAAAAATTAACTAAAATATTAAAACTACTACTGCTACTGATAAATTCACAATTATTCTACATGTTTGAAAACAATATTTTTATGTCAGCTGAATGTACAGCAAGTGTTTGAAAGTATTTCTGCCAAGAAATAACATGGCTGGTCACCTACACACCACAGAGTGTTTCCTCTTTGCTGTGCTTTAACAAACGTATTCTTTGTGGTTCGTGAAACTAAATTTCACGAATTAAATTAAAACTAAATTTCATTGCACTGATTTACGTCAGATATTTGTTTGGACCAGCAGAGGGCGCTGGTAACCCAGTGGTCGGTTGGCATGCAGAAATTCTAGCATTGAAGAAGAGATGCTATGCTAGCAGACAGAGCTAGCATAGCATAAAAGACGTGACTTTTACTGATATTCACGTAATATTACAGATATTCTTTCGGTGCTAAAGGGGTAAGGAATCATTTATGAACATGTTTAAGAGTAGAAGGCGGCCAGAAAGAAAGTAGTAGCAGATTCCGCCCGCCGCCTACACTGCTGGACAAGAGAAGGGATAAATAAATAAAAAAAGTACTGCGATTAAATTTTTAAAGTATCGATGTCAATCGTGATACCTATGAATCGATTTTTAACTGCCTTACGATTAATCGTTACATCCCTATAACTAACTGTAATTCAAGTATTAATATAAAAACCAAGTGGTATGTTTATCAAACTGTCAAATAACACTTTTTTTTTTTTTTTTTTTTAAAAAGTACAACAGATTTTGATTCTGTTATGTTCTTAAATTCTTGTAAAACGTAACCACATACATCTATAAAAGTGCCCAGTATGTTTTATGAAAATAAAGTGCAATCAACTTTAGGTTTAATAGTAGTAGTTTAACAAGGTCTGATGGTGCGTTTACCGACACCGACTCACCGCACGTTTACGTGCTATGCTATGTTAGCACAATTAAAGGTTTTATTTTTTTGTTGTTGTTCAAAGAAACATGATTAAAAAATAGATTTGGACATTTTTTGTCGGCATTAAATGTGTTTACGTGAGTTTTATTGATCAAATGAGCACATGTTGATATTCTACTTTCAAAGGCTGTTTAAAAAAAGTACTGCGATTCAATTTTCAAAGTAATTCAATTCAAGTCAATTGTAATACCTATGAATTGATTTTGAACTGCCTTCCGATTAATCGTTACATCCCTAACATCATCATCGTCTCTCTTTTGTGGCGTTTTCTCTGATCTGTCTCCTAAACCGTCCATGGTCGACGTACGATCATGTCCAAATATAACTGTGTAGAAGCTTCACAACACACACACACACGTCTGAGTATGATGATTAAAAACACAATATGTGAGGATGTGATGTGGAAAAAACAAAAAGGAATGATGTTGCACGCTACGCGTCCTGTGTCCCTGAGGACGCAGTAAATTCACTATCCATGCATCCCATGGAAAACAACAACTAGTAAAACCTCTTTACGCATTAACTCATGATCACCTTGAGTACATGCTAGTTTAGCCGCTACGACAACAACTAGCCAGTTAACTAGCTGCTTACGATACACCACAAACATGTCTGCATCATTTTATCTTTCTTAACAGACTTTGCACTGTTAGCTAAGTTACATTTTTGTGCTAAAAGTTTCACAGTGATTGATTTAGTTGATGTTCAGACGAGAAGATTTTGGTCTTATTTTGGTGACAATTTATTTTTGTTTGTGTTAAAAACAGCACTTTTGTTGATCATTTATTTTTGTATTTTAGTCATTTATTTTGGTGCTCTTTGATGTTGCTACAAAAGTGCAAAACAACCTGTTACTGTGACAGTTGTTGTGCAATAATTGGAATTGTATTTGTTTAATTTCAGATACATTTTGAACATACATGAATATACAGTATCTGCTAATTATAGACATATCATACCACCATTAAGAGAGTTTAACACTACAATTTAAAAAAAATAGAAGTTTTTTTTATTGGGGACCCAATAAATAAAGCAATAAATCAATGTGTTTCATAATAAACAATTTCAGATTTATTTTAAACTTTAAATTAATATAAAATATACATTTTAAAGCACAGATTACATCAATAAAGCAAACAAATGTGCGGCTTTACATCTTCAACATATCGAACTGATTCACTGCACTTCTTAAACACTCTGAAATTAACAGGACAGTACAAGTACAGTACAGTACAAAATAAAAAAATAAAAAAATGCAGCCTTTGCAATTAGAAAATCGCATTTTATGATATTGCAATAATATCGCAAATGCAAACAATCGTTCAGCCCTAGCAGAAAAACATTTTTAGCACAATGAAATAGTACTAAATGCATTTTGTACAGTGTCATCGTCAAATTTACCTTTGCAATTTTTCTACTAAACGTAAAGAAAATAGGAAAAAAATCCAAGTTCTCTTTGCAATTTGTCTACATTTCCACAGGATTAAATCTGGTTTTTAATCAGCGACGTTATAACAAGCCTCACAATGAACCGTTACCACCACCTGTCTGAGCTGCTCGTTCTCCTCCAGTTAATGGACACATCTGTGCAAACATTTAGCCAATAATTGACCAACGCCAAGAAAGCTTTGGGCTATTGTGCTCGTCTCGGCCGATCGCTATTCAACTCCTCACTCTCCTCTTTTCTCTGTGGTATTAGGACAAGGCAGATGGTTATTTAACCCCTTATTGTACTGTGAAACTGCAGCATTTTGTAAACTAGTAGAGTTAATCGCCCATTTCTGACTCAATCACCATTTAGCGAACAACGAAAACAACAAAAACCAGGTTTTAGGACAAGTTCTAAGAGAAAAAGACTGTGTGACAGTGCATAACTTTTCTATTTATGTTCAAAACACTTTAATCAACAGAACTGCAGTGTGCCCTTTAACAGACAATTATACACAGTGTTCAGTAATTGGAAGGGGAAATGAACAGGTAGGTAATGGCCTTTGTCGGATCCTTTTTACGACAAGAAATATATCAGCAACAGCTTCATAAACTCCATAAATGAACCTATTTCTCACACAAACTGGAGAAATAAAAGCGCAGCAGTTGGAGTATTATTACCAGTTCTAAGCATTTTTACAGTTTTACTGCTATAGCAAAGAAAGAACTGTGTAGGTAGATATATGTGTTGGATTCTGTCCGTTCAGGGATTTTAAAAAAGCAATATCTACGTTCTCAGTTTCCTGCTAATTTTCAGTTAACGCCGTCAAATCCAGCACAGATTTCTTATTGTGTTTTATTCAGTTTCAATGGAAAAACTGAGTGTACCATCTGAGTGCTACATTGATTAGCTTAGAAAAGCTTTTTTATTATGCTATTTACCAGTTTATTACTCAGTTTAGAGCTACATTGTAATTACTCTAACAATTAGGGGTAGGGCTGGGTGGTACACCGGTTCATACCAAATACTGGTATATTTTAATATACCGGCGTACACGTGTATTTGATTACACAACTTTCAGAACGCTACGCTGCGCTGCGAGTACAAAATGGTTCTGTTGTCCTCTTGTGTATTTTATTATAAATGTGTACATTTTTGGAGTCATTTAATACAAGTAACTAACTGTAATTCAAGTAAAAAATATAAAAAAACAAAGGGAATGATACGATAATCAAGGCGGTGAAATATTACATTTTGTCATACACCCTTACAAACAATGCATATTCACAATTACTTAAAAGCAAAAAAAGTGAATGTGCTTTCAAATGATCATATTTATCTTAGTTACTATCTTTTCGCTAGCTAACCTTAATTATGAAACATCCCTGATAGAATTTGCTACAGTTGCCAACTGTTCCTTAGAACACCTTATTGTTGCAAATTTAACCCTCGAGGCACCAAAACGGTACCCTTCATAAAACTGTCATAAAAATGTAGTATATCATTTTTTCACATTAAATTTTTTCAACAACTTCAGAGCAAACTATAGATATGAAGTTTTAATTATATTTCCTTTTTTTATTCTATGTTTTTATGCTGTTACTGTCATGAAAACCATTTTTTTTTTTCCAATTACAGAAACACAAATTGTGTTTTTTTTTTTAAAATAAGATGAAAAGTGAAATATTAGGTATGAGTTGATTACAGCCTTGACTTGGTCAATAATTGATAGGAATATTGATTTTGAGGCATTATGTCTTTTAGAACTATGAGCATTTACACTATTTGAGCTTAGGTACCAAAATGGTACCCTTCATAAAAGCGTCATATATAAATACATTTTCCCACTTTTTTCACATCATATTTTTTTTAACAACTTCAAACCTAACCATAAATATAAAATCTTTCATTATATTTATACATATTTTAATATTTTTTGCTTTTTTTGTCATAAAATCTTTTTTTTTCCAATGAGAAAAACACAAATTATGCTTTTTTCTTTGCATTTTGAAGGAAATACTTAGATTTATTAGATGTTTTATGGGAAAACCACTGTTATGGAGACAATGGGACTAAATCGGTCCCAAACACAAAGAGTGTCGGTACATTTTATATCTACTGTTTTATACGTCTCTCAGTTAAAGTGATCATACAATTATGAACATGATATTAAAGGAAAATCCCTGGCCTAAGTTCATACAATTAGTCTTTAAACTGAATGAGATATTGACAAAGTACACGTTTGGTCCCCAACGTTGCCCCGAGGGTTAAACAAAAAAAATACTCCTAATTAAGTGTTACTTCAATGGGTTATGAAGGGATTTAAGAAAGCCACGGAAATGCCCAGGTTTACAACTAAACGTGTCGCTGACGCACCTTAAATTAATGTTTAACCGTCAATATTTGCCTTGTTGTAATAAATCAAACAGTTCCTAAAAGCTAATATGTTACATTTACAGTCATAATTATGATTATGATGTCCTTACAGTGATTTCAGGCACATGCACGTGTGAGAAAAGTTTGGCGCTTGGTGAGAAAAACCCTGAGCAGAGAAAAATCAAAGAGTTCTCAACTTGTGGGTCGGGACCCAAAATTAGGTCACTCGCCCATTTTTGCACAAAAAAACATTTTGAAAAAAGCACAAAAACCTTTGGTTGTTTTTTCACTTCTCTCTTCAAAACTTTTAAATAAAAAAAATACAGTTTTAAAAACTAACAGAAAATAAATACATTTTCCATCCTTTTTTATTGTATTTTTTGTAATAATTTATTTTAAAATTGGGAATAAAACCTGTATTTTTTCTTTTATGTCATAAATTTAGGAAAATTAGTTTTGATTTATAATTGTGAGACTATTTTCTGGTTCCTTTTTTTGTTTTTTTTTTTTAAAAGGTATGAAACAAAAAATAAAAAATGCCTTATTTACAGAACTCCAATTATTTCCATCAATGATGAGAATGTCAGGCGTTTCACAAACCACTGCAAAGCTGTGACGTGTCACTGTGACTCATTTCTCTCAGCAGGGATTTCCATTAGTTAAAAACATTTCCTTTTGTTAGACACGGAGTGAACGTCTCTATACAATGAATATGACTCACATAGTCAACTAACTTTGTGGTGATTAAAGAGGCTAATGCTCTAATAGTTTCGGACGCTTGTTGTTGGAAATGGCTTGTGACAATCTTAGTCTCTGCAATATTAATAATGCAGTTTCCGTGATATTATTGTGGCTTTATGAAGGCGGAGCATTAGGAAAAAGATGCATTCATGCAGAACAGGTGACCCTGGATTAATGCTTCTCTAACCTTGATGTAGTGTCAGTCTCCATGCGTGCAGACATGAGATAATACACTGTACTCTGGTGTGAGGTTGTGTCATATTTATAAGGATGATGTAGTTTTCTCTACTCCAAGAACTAGTCTGAGGACCATGTGAGGCATGTATTCATGACTCAACCAAACAATAAGAATATTTTCTTAACAATTTGAGTCAATTTTTGCAAATTTTTACCCTTTTTCTGCAACTGCACCAAACTTGCCATATTTTAACCTCCTTTTAATGTATTTTTGCTACATTAGTCCTATTTCTGACACTTCTCCATCAAGTTTCAATGCCTTTCCTGCAATTTTTTTCAACTTTTAAGACATTTTCCGCACTTTATAAAGTCCTTTCCACCACTTTTCTCACCCAACGTCACATGTCTTGACCCATTTTTCCACTTTTAACCTCTTTTCACCATATTTTATGCAAATTCCTGCCAATTTAACCATATTCACAACTTGTCATGCCCATTATTTGCCAGTTTAAACTAATTATTCCCACTTTCAAGCCAATATTGACACATTGAATGCTTTTTTTTTAAAACCACTTTTATATCCGTATTTGGCCACTGTAATTTGCAACTTTTAACCACTTTTAATGGTTTTTATAATCCCATTTCACCAAATTTTTGGTCAATTATAACCCATTTTATTACTGATTAAAACAAGGATTTCCATCTTTAAGATGATTATATACAGTGGCACAATAGCATTTTATTATACACATCACTGCCTCAAATGTGCATGAAAAAGTTTAAAAGCTTTAACTTAAGTCCACGATGACATTTCTATCTAAAGATGAGAGCTGACCAAAGTTCTCCATTGTACCTAAAATTGGAGAACTTTCAAGCGTTACCATTCCATATGGGCTTAAGGTTTTTTTTTTGTAAACAAACAATACCTTAAATAAGTTGACAACAACAACGTAGATTTTTAGATCATTTAGCAGCTTTTTTAGTCAAAATTCCTGCTTGTGCTGCTTTTAGTTGTTCTAAATAATCAGGAAAAGTTAAAGACGTCGATGTAAATCTCACTGTTTTACAGAAAGATAATGAAAACAGTTGTGACCCAAAAAATAATCTAAAAATAATCAACCAACAGAGCATCAGCAGTGCACTGTTTTAGGGCAGAGTATAGGTCCCTTAGGAGAGCTCTTCTTCTCTGCTTCATTGTCTAATACCAAAACGCAGAGTTTTCAACTGTCGCTCCCTTGCGGCCATAGAATATTTTTCATCTTATAACCGTTTTTCTCCTCTTTTGGTAAACAAAAGATGTTTACATCAATATATTTAAGTTTTTCTGATTATTTATAACAACCAGAAGTAGCACAAGTTGGCATTTTGATCTGAAAAGCTACTAAATGATCTAAAAAAAACTGCTAAATGATCTAAAAAGCTACTAAATGATCTAAAAAGCTGAAAAATGATCTAAAAAAACTACTAAATGATCTATAAATCAGGCTGAATGTTTCACTCCAATAGAAAACAATGGGATGTTTACAGGCAGTGGGGCCTTGTGACATCATCAATCATGTGATTTCAAGATGGCGGAACACAGGCTCTAAAACGGTCCCATTTTTAATAGTTAATAAAACAAATATGGTGCTAAATAATGCGTTTTGTTAGGCATAGATCTACTAATAAGGACATTTTAAAGATTTTAGGCCACATTTGTAAAAACAGTGGAGGATCCATTTAAGAGAAGTTGTTCACTCTAAACTAGGAGTTGTACAGTGGTGGCCCTATATCCCAAATATTTCCTATCATGTATCTAGAAAAACTACATCATCTTTGATTCTGATGAAAGTGTGTGTGCAGCCAGCGTGTCAATAAAAACAAAGAATAACCTGCAGCATCCTTTGAACATGTGCTCCAAACATACTGTATATTTGCATTAATGCCATAGAATTAACCACTAAATCAATATTAAGGTGTGAATCACCACAAAACAAGAATCCTGTCTCTGATTCCACATGCAGAGAATGTCACATGTACGACGTGCGTTGATACCATATCTAATTCATCACAGTAGAAGCATGAATAATTAGGCCAGATGTCAGATTTTATCTGGGAGAACTTTACTCTTACTGTTATTTAATGGGAATAATGTGACGCAGTGCGATTCAACCTCAACGCGCCTTGTTATCGTGCGATCTTTGTTTACAGTGACCTGTTGTTGAGAGGCAGACATGTCTCTTGAGGTTGTGTTTGTAATCATGTGAAAAAGGGAAAGTCACGTATTACGCTACTGGGGAAAATACAGAATGCAAACATCTGAACTTCATTTATTATAATTTATTTGTTTCCATCGTCTGTCAAATATTCAGCATTGTCGAGTGCTTTTAAAAGATGTGGTGCATGAAGGTTACATTAAAACATTATTGTTTTCATGCTTTTACCCACACAAGATGTCCCCTCCTTTTTTATTTTTATTTTTAACGTCTCTGCCAAGGAGAAAACGCAACATAATGTGTAGTTAACACTTGTAAAGCAACACAACAGGCAACACTGTGAAATAACAAGAGCAAAGAAATCAAATGTATTCAGTATTTTACACACACACAAAAGAACATTTTTAAATGGTATAAAAACTAATTAAACTCAATGTTTTCAGCAGCATTTATTCCCACGATAAGGACTCGATCGCTGCTTGTTTGGTTATTGTTGTTTCTGTAGGTTCACACCGCTTATTTGTTTTTCTGATTTGGTTTTAAAATGAAATAACCAAAGAACAAAGGGGACATGGATTATTCTTTTTTCAGTCTCTACAAGTAAACGATTTCTAAAAATATTGTGAAAACCATTTAAAAAGTATTATGATAAAGTATTCATGTTGGGTGTGGGATACATATGTATGTGTATATACGTATATATGCATATGTGTGTATCCATAAAATAAAGAGTCCGTCCTTAAGACTGCTCTACTGTAAAGTGTCTTGAGATACCATTGGTTATGATTTGGCGCTATACAAATAAAAGATTGATTGATTCATTGATTGATATTACAGTTCTGTAGGAAGTCTGTAGAACCTTCTTTAGCAAGTTTAGTGAACTAAAGTTAAAGCTGTGTCACAGTAAAATACTATAGAAATACAATATCTAATATTATTGATCCTGGACTCAATATTTCATCATATCATAAGTAAAGGGTTTGATTTTTTCTGTGATCGCTGGAAAATGGGCGGAAAAAAAACCAAAATTCACTTCCTGAATGAATTAGTTTTGTTACTTTTTTTTTTTTTTTTTAAAGAAAAAAACAAAAGTGTAAATTGCAATATGAAAGAGATTAAACTCGGGATTAAATATTTTGGGACAATATCACACATTTATACACATTTTTTTAAACCATAATCCATTGGGCAAAGATATAAAGATGCAAATTCTTGCGTAAAATATGACGTAAAATATGACGTAAAATATGACGTAACACGATATCATGGACTTCACCTCCTGAAATGGAAGTTACTATGAAACACGGATTAAACCTGTTTTGGGACGATATCACATATTTACACATGATTTCTCACCATAACAGCGTTGGTCTAATGTGTCGTAGCTTTAGCAAACGGACAAGAGTGGCCAGGTCACTCTTATAAAAGAGGTTTTTAAATAGCTTTTTACCAGGTTAAATAAAGGAGGGAGAGACAAACTTCAAATCTTGCACAAATACAGCTGAGAAATATGAAAATAATAGGAATACTTAACTTAATTAACCATAATAACCATGTTAGTGTAAAAGCCAGGAATGAAAACTAACTAGGAAAAGCAGATACAACGGAAAAAATAACAAAAAATGTTAAACTGAAAGTGAATCTGGGAAATTTTTGAACGCAAAATCTAAAAATGTTTGTCTGATTATCTGAGTTCTACTGCTTGATAGAATATAATCTTACATGTTCAAAATCAGAGCTTTTAATGAAGTCCCCAAGCATCAGCATTAAAGTGATCCCAGAAATGTAATAAAATGTACTGTCAGCCTTAAAAAAGAAAAAAGCATTATCTGGCATTTCCACAGTCTTGTCCTCATTTAAAGAACAACGCTTTATCAGACAAACTCTTGTTCCTTGGGAAATTCAACAGCAACACCAGATAAAACACGCATCGATTCCAAATGTGTGTGAAACTCAGCCAAAAATCCCACATCATCGTCGACTAAACATCTGAAAAGAATCAGACTGAACCACTGGCTGATGAGTAAAGGTTACCAAGGGTTCACCTCTGAGGTCACGAGTGGATTTAGGCAGCAGCACTATGTAAATGACCCCATACTAAAGGATTTCAATGGGTACTAATCTGCCCACATCCCCCTACCGTCGCCAAAATGCACCGTCAGCAGGTTTTAACTCCACTGAGAGAAACGAGGGACGGACACAAAGCAGACATCAAGGCAACACAAGCAGCTTTGCCGGAAAACCCACATAAATAATTAATTTGTATTGTAATTATCTAATGGAATTTTAATCAGGCAGCAGCACCTTCAAGGTACAATGATTTATTTAAACTCAAAAATAAATTTTGTCATTCATGCAAACCCATCTGAAGCATATAAAATGTAAAATAATAAGTTTGATAGTCAGTAAAGCCATTTAAACTACGGAATTTTGGAAAAAATAAAACAATTTTGAAAAAAATAAAACGTATTTTATAGGGTCCTATGTATCACATTGTGACGTGCGAATCGTGAATCGGATCATATCGTAGATTCGTGACAATCCACACCCTGGTGTGTATTGTCTCTGTTATAGACCAATGATATCCTGTCATGTCCCACCTCCCGTCTCTAACCGTGCAGACGATTAATGAAAACTTCCTTCATGTCTGGAATAGAGGCTTCCCATGTTTCTTCAGCCAACACGGGCCACGCTTCCCCTCTTGCCTTTTCCGCTTCTCTAGACGCCAAATGAATGATTCCACTCAACCTCTGACCTTCAGTCGGGGAATACGTGACACACATTTAGGAGCCCGTTGGCAGCTGAGAGCCTGCGGGGGCCACGACTGGCTTAGTCAGATATTCCTCCAGGACATGCCTGAGTCTAACCCTTCAGGATTGAATGACTGAGAGACTCTTCATCTATGGTAATGCATTCCTCCAAGGACTTGGTATTTAGCAGAAAAGTGTTAAGGGGGCAGAGGCATGCAGCCCATACCATCACTGAACCACACACACTTCATCTCTTAACACATACTGACCTACTTCCTCAGGTTTGATATGCACTTACTGAAAATGAAATGAAAAGCACACAAAGCACCAGCTAAAGAACTTAAGCTTTCAATCAGCAACAAGACTCATTCTGATGACTGTTACTCATTGTCCACAGGAAAACACATCATCAAAAACCCTCAGTGGTGCTTCAATCTGTTTCCTAGGTAACCCAAAAAAGAGACCAGTTTCAAGAGTCAAAAGAGAGGGAAGGATGACATAATAAGCTAGCTGTGTGTGAAGGGGGTTCAGTAGGGGCTTCACTCTGAGCTGGAACTCTGTGCTGGAATAAATGTCCAAGCTTCAAAGTGCCAGATAGGCAGCGTTCCCACCGAAACGCTCTAGGAGTCAAAGATGATGTAGAGCGCACGGCATTGTGGGAGGACAAGAGAAGTGGCCACGGCGTGAAACAAAACATCAAAATCACAATTATTTTAGCTGTAATTTAAATCATAATTATTCAAACTATTATTTGTCAACCAAAAAGTTTTGCTTTTTTTTTTTTTTTACAAAACAATGTAAACTAGGCAAGACCTGTAATTACAAGGCAAATATGTATTTGGTAATTGAAAAAAAATGGCAAAAATGACAACCTGTATCTGGATTTGTTGACAAGTTTATTCCTTTCACTAATTCAATAAAGACTGACCTTGAGCTTAAATATGACCTTGAGGTCATAGGTCACACATTGAAAGGAAATGTTGTTCAATGGTACCAGTTTGAGCACTGGATCTCAATTTATGGCCAAGTTACAGGAAAAAAGTGTTTTTTTTGTTTTTTGTGACGTCATGAACTTTGACCCCTACCAATCTTCTTACTAGTAGGTCGTACAGCTTTGGTCCAACAAAATAAAATACTCCAGTTAAGATGAGCTTTTCATAAATGTAAGCATCAAAGTTGTACAGTAAATATTGGTAGAGATATGGAAAATTTTCATTTTCTACACTTGATGCGATCCTTCACCTTGACCTTGACATTTTGGCTCCCTATGAGATGACGTGTCATTAGTGCTGCATTAAGAGCCTAGGAGGAGTTCTAGGACAAAGGAGTGATGCTACGCTAACACCAAAATCAAGTATGTTCACTTTTGCACAAAACCAAACACTTCTTGCACGTGACGTGTTTTTTGCTCTAGATTTTCATTATTAAACCCAAAATTTAAGAGAATTGGACTTGCCTTGCTTGGTTACCTGCAGGCTAGGCCAGCTTTAGCTTTGAGAGGGGCGGGGCTTAGGAGCTCGCATGCACGTGCATTAAACAACTCAAAGTTAGTATTAATAATCGTTTTTTCTCGTGTGTGCCTAGCTTTATTCTTTGTAACTATTCTAAATCGTAGAATATGTATAATTAAATATATGTACATGTATATTTTTTTAGTGATTTTTTTTTGGAAATAATTTTTTTTTTTTCTTGATTGTTGTTTCTGTAATTGTTAAGTGTAATAATCTAAATCGTAATTGAATTTTGATTAATTGCTCAGCCTCACTCTCATGTATGGACTGATAGAAGCAAAGGCTCTAGAATTTGTTTGTGTGTTCACACCGACCCAAACCAGAACTTATTATCCCAGTGTTTTAAACGCCCTAGGATTCACTGGTGAGAACGCACCCTTAGAAAACAGGGGGGACCCATTAGACCTGTTGTCACACATAGCTGCCATGAAAGACAAGTTGTTGAAACATAAAAGTATTGGGTGTGTTGACAGCTGGTGCAGAATGTAGCATCACCCCAGGGCTCAAGGCATTCACAGGGCAAAAAAAAAAAAGACCTTGCCACAAATCTTGGCTGTTTTACATCCCACTGCAGTTTCCACTTCCACTGGGGAACAGAGTGCTGACTTGATTGGAAGCGTCCTTGGCAAAATGCTGCACAGCTTTTATTCAGCCGCTGGGCTGGAATCACTAAAAAAAGGCTAAAATACGGCACACCATCAGTGCTTTTTGAAAACATTACATATTAGCGAGCCAACAAATCTGTTTCTACTGTTATTGTTCCGTTCTGTCCCTTAAAGATTACATATCCAGATAGCAGAACGCCCTGTGGAGATGTGGGACGCT
Source organism: Gouania willdenowi (assembly GCF_900634775.1). NCBI lineage: Eukaryota > Metazoa > Chordata > Actinopteri > Blenniiformes > Gobiesocidae > Gouania > Gouania willdenowi. The sequence goes on from NC_041066.1 coordinate 22,960,915, forward strand.
AACCAGCGCGGAGACACATTTATGCTTTCTCACGCTGCTGCAGCAACAGTGATGTGCATCTCACAGGCATGACGGGATAGTGCTGAGACAGCAGCTATAATGAAAACATGCTGTCCTGTTTTATTGGTGGGAGTGACAAAGATACTCACTAAAACAGGCAAAAAGAATTCCTAGAGTTAAGCTCTTGGAAAACGTTACATTTTTAATTCACCCTTTAATTTTGTTCAAAGGACTACATTATATTGTTAGCAGAGAAATCTCAGTATTTAGGAATATTCCCACACTTTGACACACTGGTCCAAACAAATATCTGACATAAATACAGTGCAGACTGGTTTTTTTTAAGTCCAATTGTTAAGGCACAAAATACATTTTCAGTTGCACTTTTAAGAAGAAAAAGAACTATTATGCAGTTTTGCATTGTTTACTATAGAACCAGAATTTAAATTAATAGGCTTCTTCTTCATTTGTATTATTCCTTTTTTTTTTTTATTTCATTCAAGATTTATTTTTAGTTAAATTGCATTGTTTTGAATAGTTTATCAAGGGATTCTTTTGACAATGAAAAATAAAAGGAAAATACTACAGTATTTTTCAATCATCATTTGTCTATAGTCCCATTTTGTAAAAAGGGTAAAGCGAGCGCCACCAGCGCACAATATTTCGAAATTTATAATTCTCTGAGGGCCAAAAGCTAAAGTTAGTTTTTTTTGTTGTTTTTTTTAAATCTTTGTTCAAGCTTTACGTAAAAGATAGAAGTTATTTGTTGAATTAGTGATAATAAATGTAGTTAAAGAGTCATCCTTAGTATATACAGTACTGTATATATATAAGTTCTCCACTAATAAATACTCACAGAATCTGTGGAGACAAAAAATAACATTTTATTCTACAGACTGATACCAAGACGCGCTTCTCAAATTTAAATATAGGTAGGTCTTATGTGGAACCTGCAATAATAACAACTCGTGCTCGTCTGGAGGTCCCTTTTGTGTCCAAGTGTGCAACAATTATTACGACAATACCAATTAAAAAAGGAAAAAACAACAAAATCCCCCCTACATTGCTGAAAACTGAACGTAGGGGGCGCCATCGCTCCACAGGGGAGCAAAATGACAATGTCGGGGGGCCCCTACGCTCAACAGCGCTGGCGAGAACCCTGCACTAAGTATGATTAGGATGATGAGCGTTCCCACTCAAGTATAGTTCCCAAGATGCATTTGGAACCTACAACGACCGACACCTGAAGCTGAACACTGAGGCTAAATGTCTGTTGATTCTCCACCTATTTGGTCTTATTTAAAATGCTTTTAGAACTTCCAAAGGTGGAGAAGTAGTGGAGTATTTGTGCAGCCGCTGTCCTGTTGTCTTTCTACATCATTCAGATTAAGTTAAGGCTGTTATAGCAGCCAGCAGCATGGTAAAGCACAGTACAGTATGTATATAAATGTATATCTAGTCTCTAAGGCTAACTGTCTTGTGTCTCCGTCATGGTCGTTCAGCTTTGAACGTGTCATGGAGTAGAGAGAAGACTTTTTTTATGCTTTCTTTGGTGAGACGACACTGTAAGCCTGAAACAAAAGGCAGTGGGACGGCAGCATTCCCCGCAGCGCTGATCCCCGTTCGCTCCATTTATGGATCATCTACAGCGCTAAGTGCAACCCACCATCCCCCCCCAAGGGGTTCAGTAACCCCGTTTCACCCAGATTATTCCTACAACTACGGTTCACGCTCCCAACTGCTCACCAGCAACTTTTATTCCTCGGTGGAACAAGAAAAGGCGGGTCAGAGGACGAGATTATACAGCTAATACTTCCTGAAGCAGGATAAAAGGCTCCGTTAGCTGCCATGCTAACACGTCTTTGTTAAACTAAAGCTGGGATTCAGCAGTGGAAGGTTAGGGTAGTGATTATGTGTGCTTCATTATCATGCAAGAATCCCTCCAAGCCTGAGATTATACCTGTTGTTATGTAGTCACTCATATTGTACAGTGGTCATGGAACTGGGATTTAACTGAAAATGAATATATATATATATATATATTTTTAGTGGTAGGACTCGATTACAACAATTAATACAATGAATTAGACTTTGAAAATAATTAATCACGATCAATCTAAATGAATTGCATAACAATATTTGACACGAGAAGCGATGTTTTTCCAATTTAAATGGATTTTTGTATATGACGGAATCCATTAAAACAATCAATGAGCTTAAACAACAAAATTGTGTTAATATAATGTGCAAATATGAATAAATTATATCATGACTGCTTTGTTCACAAATTGCAAACTATTCCTTGCAGAATTTGCACACAACTAGGCTTTTGTTTTCCATCCAGTGTTATTATTATTATTATTGTTATAAACTAAGTTTCTCCTGATTATAGAAATATGAATGTAACCAGAATAAATCAGTGCTGTTCCCTCTACAATAGGTTTACTGTAAATCTACTGTAAGAAGCATTTTTCTACAACTCCGATCTTCCGTTTGCTTCTTTATTATCTCATATTATCAAAACAGAAACGCGAGTAGCTCGAGTGTTCTTACAGCTGATTAGTTTGGAGTTTCTTCTGTAATCCTAATCAGGATAGAGATGAAACAATCCTCTTCAATAACAGCAAAACAAAATTGAGGTTTTGTTATGAAATGAGGATGTGATCCCCATTTTTTTCCTTTGCGTTTATTTCAGTCATTGATTGAGCAACAGACTAATCACAGACGAAAACCTCATCGTTGATTGCTTTATTCTTTCTCACACTCCACATTGTTTCTGTTAGCAGGTTGAGTCATTATTTTTCTAGCATGTGTGGCATTTGATTTGTTGCAGCAATGTCAGACGACAACCAAAGCTGCTCATTAATGCAGATTTATTCCTCATTTATGAATCAGAATTTGTTTCTGTAGTCATCTAGACTCCTGCTCCATTTAGCAACGGTTATTACTGGAATCTGATTATTATGTAATATTGACTGGTCAAAAGTGGGAGTATTTCTGCTGTGGCGGGTAACACAGAGTCACTCAATTACTAATAAATATACATTATATCATGTACAATGTGATGCACAATGAAAGTTGCTGCACTGATGATTAAACAATGTATTTCAATTAGGGCTGCAAAGGGGTAGAACATTCCCATGAGAACTTAAGCTCGGGAATTTTGGAAACGTTCAAAAACATGCATTTTTTTTATCTGAATAATTTCTTTGAATTAACTGGAAATTCATTTTTCATGTCCAAACATAAATATTAGCATCCATGCAAAATAATTCTATTTAAAAACCGAACATTTCAACAAGTGTATTTTCAAAGTTGGAAACTTTCCATCGGAACAAACAGGGACTTTACGGTTAATTCCATTCCATGAAAAGCTTATATTTTTTTAATATTCCCAAATTTCCTGCTCTTAAATTCCTGTGGAAGTTGATCGTAAATGGTCCATAATGTCCATGCCGTTAGCGTTAAGTGGCACTAAGCAGGGAACGATCCATGCAGCCGGTGGCTCCAAACTTACTCAGACTGTTCGGGGCTCAGAAACATTTAAAAGGTGCCATCAAACATAATGCATGAGGTCCACAATAAAACAGTAGAGTGTTGAACAATCAATTCAACTTAAATGCAGAAAAAACTCAGATGGAAGAGGAAGTGGTGTTACTGGTGTGGCCTCTGGGTCTCTCACACAGTGGACACAAACATTCTAAAAACATGTCCAATGCTAAAGGAGGTTAAACTTTTGAGTAGTATATAGTATGTAAATATGGAACTTTTTTTTTTGTTGGTGTTTTTAAGGAAGTGCTGGAGGAAGTGGCCGGGGAGAGGGAAGTCTGGGCCTCCCTACTGAGGATGCTGCCCCCGCGACCCGGAATATATATACTGTATATATATATATTATTATTTTTTACTTTTTTTTTTTCTCAAATTAAGCAGACAGGCAACTGGCGGCCCGGGGGCCACATTTGGCCCTCATTTTAATTTTATGTGGTTCCCAAAGTAAATGTACAAAATGAAAATACAGTAAAAGACAAGATAAAAACACAGAAAATACTCAAAAAAACACTCAAAACTACTACAAAAATGAACAAAACAACAAGTAATATACCAAATGACTCAGGAAAATACACAAAATTACAGTAAAGGACAACAAAAGTACACAAAAAGACAAGAAAAACATGAAAAATTACTCAGCAGATCCACAGTACTAACAAACAAGCAAAACGACAACAGAAATATCCAACATGACTCCAAAAAAGCAAATTATTTTACAGGAAAAATACACAAAAGGACAACAGAAATGCACAAAATACCTCACAACGAGCAACACAACAACAAACATACACAGAATGACAGAAAAATACACAAAATTACTAGAAAAACTCTTTGTTCGTTCCTATATTAATGCACAGATTGCTCATTATTCTAAATGCTGACATGAATGTTGATCATGTGACTCTCTGATCAAACAAACACATTTTTGTGGCCCCGCTGTGATAAAAGTTGCCTACTTCTGAGATAAAGACTATGGCTGTGTTTGGAATGGCTTAATGTACTACTCAAGTGTACTGTGTCAAACTCGAGGCTCGGGGGCCAAATCCGGCCATTTGGAGCATCTAATTCGGCCCGCAGGAGTAAGTAGAAATGACAGAGAAAACATGTATCATCATGTAAATTACAAAATATTTCAGTTGTAGATATCTTAGCCCCTCCAAATACACATGGATAGAAATGTACTATTTTTCTGTGCTTGTATCACATGATAGCAGTCATTTTTTCTATCTCAAATTAATTAAATTAACTACATTTGTTTCTAAATGTTGCACATTTCCTCAAATTGCTCTACTGAATTAAATAAAAAATGTTCATTATATCAAGGAAATGTAAGTGAATTTCAGTTTAAGGTGACTTAATACTTGGATATTGCCAGTCTTTTACATACTTTATCAGTAATTTACACCTGGAAGTGTAAACTAGGACACATTATAGCTGAAAATGCTCTTTTTCCAGCTAAAACCTGAGGCCTGCTTGAGATCAAACTGGTCTTTATTTGGCCCCTGAACTAAAATGAGTTTGACAACCCTGATCTAGCATGTTTGATTCTAAATGTTTGAATATCTCAAGTGAAAGGTTCTAATAGGACAAGAACACAGTACTTCTGTCAATCATGGTTCCTGTCTGGCCATCTGCCATCCGTCATGTCTTCCTCTCTCCTGGTCTGACAGGCCTGTTGTCCCTGTCAGTCTGGCTGTTTGTATTGATTTCATCCTGTTGGTAAGCAAGTGAGAACCAGGTGAAACTGGCTGAGGGTTTGTTTGGTAGAGCAGAGAAGAAGCCGCCATGCATGACTCGTCTGCTCAGGCTCGTAGCGCCGAGCTGTCAGTCAACCCATCGTCTGTTGGATAATGTGAATCACATCAACTGGAAACACGTGTCAAACTCAAGGCCCGGGGGCCAAATCCGGCCCTTTGGAGCATCCAATATGGCCCACAGGGGATGTAAAATCAACAAAGAACATGAATCATTGTGTAAAACATCAATTAAATCAGTTATAGATGAGGATGTACGATCTGACAATATTAGATTGTTAAGGATTAAAAAATGACGACGATCTGCCAAATCACGGCGATCGTAGAACCATCCATAGTGCTCATTTTATCCCTGGCGGTGCCTTGTCTGTGGCCCATACACAGCACATCTAATGGTTTTTATCTGCCAAATCACACCATTTAGTCTTCAGGCTGATGTTAGTACTACAGACACACCAAATAATTGCGCACTTCTCATTTTCGAACTCCATCAAGGTATTGATACCCTGAAGCCACACACTGAATTTGGTTGTTGTATCTTAAACGGTTTCTGAGAAAAGCTGTCCCCTTTGAAGATACCTCGAACAGAGTCCAAAAAACAGAACAAAGGCAATAACTCCGGAAAAAATTATTACGCGCTTCTCATTTTTTAAGTCCATCAAGGTATTGATGCCCTGAAGCCGCACACTGAATTTGGTTATTTCATCTTAGTTTCTGAAAAAATATGTCAGAGTTAAAAAAAAAAAAAAAAAAAATGGAACAATGGCAATAACTCCGTAACAAAATAACTGCGCACTTCTCATTTTCGAACTCCATCAAGGTATTGATGCCCTGCAGCCACACACCGAATTTGGTTGTTGTATCTTAAACGGTTACTGAGAAAAGCTGTCCCCTTTAACTCGGACGGACGGACGCATGGACGGCGCTCAAACCTATATCCCCCTTCACACTTTGTGGCGGGGGATAATAAATAGTTTATATCACCTATCGGCCTTTTGATGAAAAATATAGAGATATGAATATTGGTCCATATCACCCAGGCCTAATGTAACGTTTCATCTTGTAAAATATATGATTGTCTAAACTGTGTGAAATGAGGGGGTCAAAACACTGCATAAAGTAGGATTTTATTAATATGAGTGTGTTACGTTAAAAACAAATCAAAATCACTAGACTGATATACTGCCTTGTTATGTAGCAAGTGATGCTAATGCTAATGCTACACCACTTTAGTTAAACAAAGTAAAAAGACTGTGTGTGACTGAAATAGCTTGTTTGTTCTTAATTGGAACCAGTTTTAAAAATGTCTTACATACAATTGAAAAAAAAAAGTACCCTGACTTAAATGATCTTTTATCCTTTTTTCCCCCATTTAGAGCGATGATTTGTAACTATATGAATTGGTTTGTTTTATTGCTAAATAGCTTTAAAATAGTCGAAATCATCAGAACAAATAAAAAATTATGATATGAATTTTTTTCTATATCGCACACCCCTAGTTATAGATATAGCAGCCCCACTAAATACATTAATTCAATGAAACTTCACCACAGTATTTGCAGGGCAGCCATTTTTATCGCAAACTGTTGCGAGAAGTCAAATTTTCCTCCAAGTATTTCACAAAACTTCCAGAAATTAAATCAAAATCAAAGAAAGATCCAGCTTTACATACTTTACGTATCGTTTACATGAAGTGCAAACCAGATCACAATTATTCCAAAACGCCTTGTTTTCCCGCTTAGAATCCGAGGTCCCACTTGAGATCAAACGGCTCTATATTTGGCCCCTGAACTAAAATGAGCGAGACTGATTCTAACTGGAACCGGATTACAACCACCAACCCTGTTGTTCCCCAATAATCACAAACAACAAGAAATAGCCAGAAAAATGTTGTTGAACTGACTTGACTGCAGACATGTCCTCATTTGTTCCAGACTTTGGTCAAAAGGGAAAAATCAAAAGCATTTACTGTGGTAACACGACATCAAAGGCATGTGGTAATAAATAATGTCTAATCCTCTTTAAACAGAGCTGATTATTACGAGTATTTCACTACATAAACCACTTTAGTCGTTGACTAAAAGTCACACAATGTCAGCAAGAAATAAAGATGGTTTTATTTTGATGAACAAAATGAAGCTGGATTTAATAAAGTCCAGCATCAGGATGTTTACAGATGTAAGACTTAAAGTGACGTGTAAATGACAGCACCAAGCCCTGAGGGAACAGGTTCATCGTTGAGAAATGCAGTAAGACCAGATACTTATGTTCACCAGATTAGTGTGAGAAAATGTCCTTTCCTTAGGCTGGTGTGAAACAGCAACAGTTGTTAATCAAAGGTGTCGACCACACCAGTAAAAATGATCAGAATTAAGGCAGTGGCTGGATTATTTCTAATGGAAACATTCATTTTTCAAAGAATTGATCAAAAGAAACCTGTATTTGTTAGTAAAACACACAGTAGGGTTGCAAAAGGACAGAACATTTCTGGTAAATTTACACAGGAATTTAATGTTGGGAATATTTGAAGATATCACCTTTTTCCTGGGAGGGATTTATCGGAACAAACCAGGAAACATTTTAATTGAGCGCTTGTGTGTGTGTGTGTGTGTGACTCAAGCGATTACTCAAAGGAAGCGCTCCATTCATGTAACTACAATTGTTTTGACAAGGTCAAAATCATCAGATGGTTGCCATGGTAACAGACTTCCCTTTTTTTGTTCTTTTTTTTTTTTTTTAACCCTAGAAAACTATCGGCGGGTGATTTTCACCAAAGAAAAACATATTTACATTATTTTCATGAAGTTGTGTTTGTCTTGGGTTCTACGGTATCTTCAGCATCTTTTCTGATGTTTTAAAATGTCAAACCCAAGGCCCGTGGGCCAAGTTCGGCCCGCCAGAGCAGCTAATATGGCCCAAAAAAATACATAAATAATAAATATAAATTATAAATAATTGTAAATTATCATAAGTAAAAGACGATGGATTTACATTTGTATTAAATCACAATTATTTTCAAAAACATGGAAAATTCTCACAAATTATTAAACAGAATTCTGGTAATATGTTAGAATCAAAGCAGCAGAAAAATTTTGTTTATTTATTATTTATTTATTTTAAATTAAAAAATAATAATAATAATCACCATAACATTTCAACATGGCCTTGAAAGGAAGACAATGGTCACATGACTCGAGCGCCAAAAAATAACTTGTATTTTCAAAAGAACAACAAATTAATTGATATATATATATATATAGTAGAGTCACTGTGTTTTATGGCACTTAAAATGTTATATTAATTATTCTTTTCTTTTTTTATGAAATTGGAAAAATTGTCATGAGAACTTTTGACCACTCGTGTTTTTTTATTTTCATTTTGTTAGCTATGGCATAGTTGAAACTAAAAGAACACAACTCAACTATAATTTGTCATGTACTGTCAAATTTTGATACGTTTTGATCATAATTACTTTTAATTGGGTTTAATATATCAGGTAAAAGTCACCTGGCGGTAGTGATGGTGTTACTAATTTTAAACAACATTTATAACCTTTATTAGATCCACAAAGGTGACGTTTGCAGAGTTTCAGCAGCAGATAAATAGGAATATATATATATATATATATATATATACACACATGGGTCTGTACACAGTACAGATGGACAGAGGGAAAACATGTGACAAGAACGAACATTGCACAACAAAAACAATAAAAACAGAATAAATACATATACACTAGAATTTGTAGTAACTACATTACATAGGAATGTAGATTTTTTTTCTAATTTTAGCGATAGTGTTCTAGGGTTAACGTGTCTTCCTTGTTCAGATGGAAGTTCATGCGTTCATGGATGATCATCGCATCTAAATAATGATAATTTCCTGGTTTTATTATTCAGATTTATATGGGTTCATGTGACGGGGTCGTGTATAACTTTAATATTTGGGTTGAACTGCACAAAAAACAGTCAAACATCACATCAACAAAGACCACAAACCGCAGAAGACAAGAGCACAAAAAAATACCAGTGGCTCTTTTACAAAAAGAGCAAGTGTGTGTTTGTGCGTTTGTGATGAAGGAATGTAGTAACTGTTGGGTAATTAGGGTTCTGATGTAGGTATGTAGAGCCGCAGGGAGGATTGAGCAACGCAGACATTCAGTTATGGCTTAATCTCCCTGCCAGGCACCAGCACTACATAAAGGAACCAGGCAGGGTCATATTGACACTGGTGTGGTCCCAGTGATCAAAGCTTTCAGCGTGGCCCTGCCCTCATGCCTTGGAAATGGACCAATTAGGTATATTGTGTTCCATATACACCCAGCAGCTGGTATTAGCCTCAGACAAGGTAATTATACACACTCTCACACTGGAATCATCATTCTTCACCCTGACATTACATCCCATGGTTAATGGAAACCCACATGGTCCTAGCGTCTGTTACAGGTACAGTAGGTGGTTCACCTTCAACACTCCCACAGGTATTCACTGTGCCTAAAGGAATCTCACTGGTAATCTCACTAAGGCCTTTTCTTCCGTCTCATTATTTTAAGTTTTCCATTTCAAAAAATCCCAAATTCCGTTTCAGGGTTGATCCTTTTTAGTTTCGCTTCCGTTTCATCATCTTTCCCTGATTAGATGAATTTACTGGATATTAAACTTTCAGAAATCAGTGAATAGGGTTCATATAATAAACTACTGTAATTACATTTACATTTTAAATGCTTCAGAAGATAAATGGGATGGTTGAACTGAAATCACGTTAACCACACTGCTAAGCTAAGCGACGTTAGCCACACTGCTAAGCTAAGCGATATTAGCCACACTGCTAGACAACGTTAGCCACACTGCTAAGCTAAGCGACGTTAGCCACACTGCTAAGCGACATTAGCCACACTGCTAGACAACTTTAGCCACACTGCTAAGCGATGTTAGCCACACTGCTAAGCAAGGTTAGGCACACTGCTACGAGTCATTTGGGGCACAAATTGGCCTTTTATAATATGTTATGGTTTTATTCATTTAGACAACTTTTTTCAGGAAATTTACCTGAATAAATGAAACCTTTTAAATATAAAAGGAACTTGCTGGAAATGACCTTTATATTATATTTTATATATGCCTTTAACCATATTTGTGTGTTTTAATTTGTTAAAATTGTATCGTTATTCTATTATAATGTTGTTACACCACTTCAAGCTGCAACACATTTTGTTGTATGACTTTACAATGACAATAAAAAGCTGTCTGTCTATCTGTCTATCTACCTAGAATAAAGACAGCTAGAAAAATAAAGGTCTCATTGCTTTCTCCGTTTCAAAATGTGAATTCTATTTTTTTTTTTAACATTTGTTCTGCTACATTGTGGATCTTTAACGTTCTGGAAACACAGAATTTCACAGAAAATTCAGCCTAAATATTTACAAAATCGAGAATCCTTCTTGCAAACATCTGTAAAAAATGTTCCATCATATGCAACAAGGTGCAGCGATACATTCTGATCAAATCTGTGGCTTCATCTGGGAAATGCAACGGCCCCTTATAGAGTAATTAGATGCACTGTGCTAATGAGATTGTTTGAGACAGTGATGTAGAGCGAGAAAACATCTGCATGTGTTTGTTTACAAGCTTGTTTCCAATCCTGATCCATACACAGACAGACGTAACCACGAGTTGTGATCAACTTTAAAATCCATCAATTCTTTGTGATCCTCCATTTTAAACATGGCAGGCAAAAATACACATTAAGCAGATTGAGTTATAGAAAGTGATAGAAGAAAATAACTTTATATTGCATCATTGCCGAAGGAAAATTGCTTCAAATGATGTGATGTAGCCACGCGGTCTCGAGGCTGCTCAGCCCTTGGACTGAAATAGCTCCGATAATGATTCTGTCGTGAATGTGAATGTGTGTCATCATCATCATCACTACCTGTTTCCCACACTGTGGAAAACGACTGCTCGCTCTGCTAATTCTGAGCCTGTTTTCTCAAACGTCAGGTGACACACACACACACACACACACACACATGCTGTAAATGAGACTCTTGGTAAATAGGTCGGTTCATCTTAAGGTAATGTGTGAAAACGTTGGGAAGGTTTGACAGTTCGTAAACCTGCAGAGGGAATATTCAGAGCTGCTTTATGAGATCTCATTCCCATCACATCACATCCATGGAGCTGGTCATAAAAAAGAGCTTAGAAGGGTCATTTCATGTCATTTCAATGTTTTTTCAGGACATCTACAATGGATTCGAGTGGTGAAATAACCCAAAGTTTGGGTACAAAATAAAAATGAAGAAGTCGCATAAAGAAAATGTGTTTTATATCCCAAAAAAGAAGAACCTTTATACTATAAATTCAAACAGATGTTTTCCTACATTCCCACATGCAGTTATGGGCCAATGAAAATAGTAAAAAACTTTTTTTTTCAGATTTTAAGTGTGTGTCACCCAATAACCAATGCATATATGTGACTAATCAGTGATGTGAACAGCTCAAAACTCATCAAATTACAGGGAGCTGCATCATATGATAAGTTGTTTACTGAAGGCCCAAACATGTTCCAGACCCAAAAAACACAATTTTTTTTTTCCAATTTTGATTGGCTGGCAATAGGGCCGGGACAAAAAAACACATACAGTATCCATGCTGATGTGTGCCGGAGAATAACTAACGCGAGTGGCTCCGCCGAGTTTCAAAATTTCAAGGCAATGAAGACGCACTCGTTCGTCGAAGGCAGCTATTCCCCGTAACCGTCCTTTATCCCGGGTGTGACCGGATGGCAGCGTGTCGACGCGACAAGGAGGAAACACCCGCCGTGACATCAGCAGCAACACACATACACGCAGCAACACGCACGCAGCAAGACTCACGCAGCAACACGCATGCAGAAACACTCACGCAGCCACACTCACGCAGCCACACTCACGCAGCCACACTCACGCAGCCACACTCACGCAGACACACTCACGCAGCCACACTCACGCAGCAACACTCATGCAGCAACACTCACGCAGCAACACACACTTCTTAAGGTGAGTGGCAGAATGTATTACTATAAGTTTTTATTTTCATGTGAATGAAGAATTAATTTTTCAGTTTTTTTCACTTTTTCAGTAAGCTAGGCCTCCGTGTTTTCAACATTAATCTTAAATTCTGTTGGTCCAGATAGGGCACCATGACAGGCTGCCAGCTCTCACTACCTTCTTATTTTTTATTGAATGCTACCTCTGACTCTGAATGTATTATTTCGTACTTTTATATTCTTACTTGAACTTTATTTTGGAATTTTGAGTTGAAGAGCAATACATATATTGCAATGTTAAGGAATTCATGGTTTTGTTTTTTTCATTTTAGATATGTAAATCAACATGTATAAATTACTTTTAGTCAATTAATGGGGACATAATCGAAATTGGAATTGAGTCAAATCGAATCGGACTTGAAAACTTAATTGCTAGATTAATCGCTTAAAAAATAATCGTTTATCCCGGCCCTAGCTGGCATGTCCACCAGATAAAATGTATAGCAGATATTTTTATGTATTCTGAGAGAGTAATTGGAGCTGTATTAGTATACCACATTTCAGTTTCCTATGTAATGTAGTTCCTGAGATATTGGAATTAATGGTATTCATCAGATCAAACTAAAAAGTACAGTGTGAATGAATATTGAATAATCACAGAACAATTGATAAAAATTGGAGATTTCTTTGAGACCAAAGTGCGTGGGCCACTTGTTGAAATAACACAGAATGACACAGAAGTCTGTTTAATATGTGTAGGAACCAGGGTTGTGGTTAATTACAATTCTCAATTACAATTACGTCTTTAATTATTCATGTTCAATTACAACTCAATTATGATTACAGTGACCAGCATTTTTTTCCAATTACAAATATATTTATTATTTTTCCACTGAAAGTCAAATCAAATTACGTTCTCAATTCCTAAAGTACAATTTCAATTAATCACAATTACTTAGTCTATAAAACATAACTTTTCTCTTGTGGTTGCATCTCTTATGAGTTTTGATCCATGTCTTAAATCAGCTTTAAAATACACCAAAACAATATCTATCATCTAATTTGTTTCTCATCTATTGGTTACATTGTTAGGCTTCCTAATCAATAAAAATATTGGTATTAAAGACTTTTTTCTGTCAGTTCACCCATCAATTTAAATTTATTTAAAAGAATGAAATAAAATGATACACAAGAGAACTGAAATGTAGTGGTAAAACTTGATATGGAAACATTTTAATAATTATTAACTACATATGTGTAAACCATACAACTGTAACATGGTCCCCAGTTTGTAGTTTAATTAAGTCGTAGTTTTTATGGAATTTCCATGCCAATTACAATTACAAAGTCAATTTTCTGCATTTAATTACGATTATGACAGCAACAAATGTTTTCAATTACAGTCACGATTGTAATAACAGCATAATTGTAATTAATTATCAAATACAGTTACGATTGAGCCCAACCCTGGTAGGACCAGCCCAGTGTGATCAAGCTATACTCTCTTACTGTGATTTCCTGTGTTTCTTCTACTGTGATTGGCTGGACTTCATTTTCCTTCACGGTATTCCCAGTGATATTCCCACATCACTGCGTATAAGCAAACAGCGACTATTTTATGGGATGGAATGTGATCCCCGTGCGTTCTGAGAGCTCGGCTGACCCTGTAAACACCAGCACTCACTGCTAATCGACTTTCTGCGTCCTCTCCGGACAATGGACGCTGGTCCTTGACTTCTTTATGACTTCCTCTTTACTGAGGCCTTGGGTTGATTAGGCCTTTAAGGAGGCTTTAAAAAAAAAAAAAAAAAGCAGCTTTCAGCAGAGCTTATGGGAAAAGAGACGAGTCATTGTAAAAGGATTTAAACCGAGTGTTGCCTTTGAATGTGGAAAAGAATAATTCTTTATTCAATATGAACTGCCAAATAATTGGTTTTAAAGAAGGCTTTGAGGTCATTCTTTTATTTCACATGATCAGGGATGCTTAGGTTTGAGTCATATTTATTTATTTATTTTTTAAATAAAACACAACTGAGTTATAATAAGTTGAATAAATGAAACTTTAACATATTTTTCAAAAAGGAAACCGTGAACTTGATGGAATTATTACGCAAAGGTCATAGACAAGATTGTGTCCAAGAAAGCGATCAGCAGACGCCTCTGAAAAAGACTGGCAGATAACAGTTGAAACATATCAGGAGATCAAAGTAGACGTCCTGAAAAATAGTAGTCTAAATAAATGAAAACTTAACATATTATTCAAAAAGAACTTGCTTGAATTATTACGCATAGGTAAAAAAATAAAAACCATCAAAGCTATCAGGAGACGCCTCTGAATAAGACTGGCAGTGAGTTGACAGTCAAAACATGTCAGGAGATCAAAGTGAATTTCCTGGGGAAAAAAAGTTGCTTAATTCATGAAATCTTGACATATTAATAAAAAAAGAAGACAAAGAACTTGCTGGAAGTATTACATGGAAGTCAAAAAAACATCAAAGCAATCAGCAGACGTCTCTGAAGAAGACTGGCAGAAAACAGTCGAAACTTGTAAGGAGATCAAACTAAACATCCTCGAAAAAAGGTTGTCTGAATGAAAGAAACCTTAATAGATTATGAAAAAAGGAGACAAAATGATCTTGCTGTAATTATTAAGCAGAAGTCATGTACAAGACTGACATCAAAGCAATCGGCAGACACCTCTGAAGAAGACTAGCAGATAACAGTTGAAACATATCAGGAGATATAAACTTCCTGAAAAAAGTTGTCTGAATGAAAGAAACCTTAATAGATTATGAAAAAAGGAGACAAAATGAACTTGAAATGAAAATGAAATCTAAACATATATTATTCAAAAAGAACATGCTGTAATTATTAAGCGGAATCAAGAAAATATCAAAGCGATAAGCAGACACTTCTGAAGAAGACTGGCAGTAGACAGTCAAATCATGTCAGGTGATTAAAGAACATTTCGTTCATGTTGTCTAAATAAATAGAAACATAATATATTACTAAAAATGAAGACTAAATTAGCTTGCTGGAATAACTACTTGGAAGTCATGGACAAGACTGACATCAAAGCTATCAGCAGATGCCTCTGAAGAAGACTGGCCGATAACAGTTGAAACATTTCAGAAGATCAAAGTAAACTTCCTGAAAAAATGAAATCTAAACATATTGTTGAAAATGAACTTTTTTTCAGAAATTTACTTTGATCTCCAGACATCTTTCGACTGTTAACTGCCAGCCTTCTTCAGTGGCATTATAGTTTAAAAAAATTTGTAGTTAATGAGGAAAAACTAGATATTTTAATCTATTATTTTGTGATGACGCATGTTTTTAGTGAAGGAAATAAACAATGATTGAAATGTGTGTTAGTCGAATGTTTTTATTATTCAAGAGAAAGCTTTTCTCAGGCTTGTCTTGGTTTTCCATTCAGGAATAGATCATAACTAAGATGAATTTAATGAGTCTGAATTATTTTCCTCTGTAGTCCAGTGAAGCCGAGGGCGCTCTGATAACAACAGTGATCTGACAAAGGGTCATCGCAAACAAAACTCTTATTTTCTACACAGGGATATTTAATGACGATTAAAGAACTGAGACAGGAAGTGAGCTCATCATGTCAGGTGGTGAACTTCTTCTTAGGCTAAAGGGAGGAAAGCACAATAAAACATGTCTTTATTTGACTTTCTGCAGACATCAGCTCAGAGGGAATCTACTGCATTTCTCACATTCTTTAGTGAGGTTAGGCTGAAAACCTCAGGATCATCACTGAGGACACGTTTATCACAGCGAGGGCCACAAAAATGTGATCGTCTGATCTGAGGGCCACGTTATTAATATTCATGTCAATGTTTAGAATAATGACCAATCAGAGCATTTACATAGGAAGGAACAAAAGGCTATTTATTGTGTTTGTTTTGTTAGTTTACAGTATATTCCTGTTGTCATTTAGGATAAGATCAGTCCTTTTATGCATTTTTGTGTATATTTCTTGCTATTTTGTGCATTATGGATTCATTTGGTGTCTAGCTTTTGTCGTTTTGAGTAAGTTTTTGTGTTTTTGGAGTGATTTTTTGTTTTCGTTGTCGTTTTTGTGCGTCTTTGGAGTAATTTTGTGTACATTTGTTGTTTTGTGTATTTTGGATTCATTTGGTGTATATACTTTTCGCTGTTTTGTATGTTTTCAGAATCATTGTGTTTATAATTGTTGTAATTTTATATTTTGGGAGTACATTTTTGTGTGATTTTTTTTTGTCAGTTTTTGTTGTTTTTGTGTGCCGAGTCATTTTGTGTATATTTGTTATTGTTTTGTGTATTTTAGATACATTTTGCCTTTTTGTATGTTTTCAGAATCATTGTGTATATATTTGTTGTAATTTTCTGTGTTTTTGGAGTAATTTTATGCGTTTGTTAATGTTTTTGTGTCATTTTGTCTATTTTTGCTGTCATTTTGTATAATTTGAGTTATTTCGTGTATATTTGTGGACATTTGGCGAGTCTCTGGAGTAATTTTGTGTACAATTGTTGCCGTTTTGTGTGTTTTCTGAGTCATTTTGTTTATATTTGTTGTAATTTATCTTGTCATTGTTGTAATTTTGTCTTTTTCCGAGGAAGTTTATGTTTTTGTCTGTCTCTGGAGTCATTTGGTCAATTATTTTGTATATTTTTCCATCTTTTTGTGCATCTTTATAGACATTTTGTGTATATTGATGTTGTTTTGGATTCATTTGGTGGATTCTTTTTGGCATTTTGTATGTTTTCAGAATCACTGTGTTGATATTTGTTGTCATCTTTGTGTGTGCTTTTGGAGTCATTTTTTGCATTTACTTTGCAGGCCCCCGAGCCACCAGTTGCACATGACCTAGGATACTTGATCAGCTGTTCCGAGGGGTGAAAGCCAGGTCTTGAAACCCAAACATTCCTATTGAATCACACATCAACCACACCAACGTACCAGACATTCACGGCCGTCTAAGACAACGCGCTCGTCTATTTCCAACCGTCTCTTGGCACGTTACGTTATCTCTGTTTTCTAGTCACGCACCCATCAGCACAATGCTGGACACTTGCCTCTGCTGCCTCTTTCAATGTACGGAAATTGGGAATGCAAAACAGAGCAGCAGTGAAAGGACATGTGGCTCCATCAGATTTCCTGCAAACAATAGAGAATCTCCCACCTCCTGTCCTCCGCTTCCTCCTCGCACACACAAAGCACCTACAACCAGGCGCTATTGTGTCCAGCGCTACTTTTTAAATGGAATCAGAACGAGGACACGCTTGTTATTGAGCAGATGAAAAGAATTTCAAATGAGATTTCACTGAAGCATCAAGACAGATCTTTCCATAATGTTTGAACCCCTTAAAAGTCACTTCAGTAAATGTTATTTTCAACATTTTTAACATGGAATCTAAGAAAAATTTGATTTTCATCACAACATTTACATCACATGTTCAACTCAAGGCCCGGGGACCAAATATGGCCCTTCAGAACGTTAAAATGACAGAAACGTACCAAATAATTCAGTTGTAAATTGTTGTTGAAGAAACTCTAAATTTTTATAAAATCCTGCAATTTTTCTCAAATTATTCCAGAAAAACTCCCCAAATTAAACAAAATTTGGTCAAAAATGATGAATCAAAGGCACAAAGTAATGCATAGTGCTATGCAAATAAGAAACGTACCCATCAAACATATAAAACATGTTTTAAACAAAAAAACAAACATTCTTCAATTAGTAGAAATACCCTTCAAGTCCAAAAAAAAACAACAATAAAAGTCTCTCACATGACTTCTGGCACTATTTTTTTTATTTATTCATTCAAGACATATTTCTTTCTATGTTTATTTATTTGTTATGGACAGTGCACATTAATAAACATCTATTTTAGCAAAAATATGGCAGATTATAGCAAAAATGCACATAACAAAACATGATTTTCATCTGCAAATGATCCATTGCTGTATTTGCTTTTTTTTTACACATAAATGCCACTAAACATTCTAAGATATGTCCTGTTTTATACTTGAAGGATATTTTTTGTCATTGAAGACATGTTTCTTGTTATGTTCATTGATTTATTTGTCAGGGACAGAGCACTTTAACGAACATCTATTTTAACAACAATATGGCTGATTATTGCAAAAGTGCTCATTTTGATCAGCAAACGATTCATTCTGTATTTGTTTGAAAGCGTTTGCTAAATTAAATTGCAATGTAATGTAGTCTTGTATTTTGTTTGACAGGTACATTTCTTATTTGCACAAAAAATAGCATTAATTTGTGAACGGCGTTTTGCAAACCTCACTGACTTTGTTTGTGAATTGTTGGCTGTGAGTGAAACATGTTTTGTGTGATTTTTAACTCCACATATGAGCAGATTAAAGACGACGTTTGTCTTCTCGCCTAAAACGCGTCTCTTTAATACAACATGAGTATTAACGCCATGTTTTTACCTTTGAGAAAATACAACACTGCAGGTGTAAAACTAAATAAAACATCAATAATTGAGTTTCCTATGATTGAACTGATGTCATTAAATGTTAAATACAGCTTTTCTATGTCTGAATATGAAGTGACAGTGTCTCCATGAACACGGGGTGTTGAACAAGAAGATTAACTCACAGCACAGTGTTGTTCATGGCTGCTTGTGTTGTTCCCTGATGGGAGATATAGAGGAAATGTGCAATCCAGCACAAATAGTTGTTTACATCATGAGGAGTGACACTTTATCCGAGGGAAAAGGTCTCTGTAGTCGTGATAAAGATCATAGATATTTATAAAAACACCCTGCAGAGGCCTTTCAGTAAGCTGAGGATTCATTTCACTGTAAATTCTCTATAAATGGGAAACTTTAGAGGAAAAGCAGATGCTTTTATTCTCTCTATACAGGAGGGGGGGGGGGGGGGATCAGGGGGATCAGACTACAGGTAAAGTGTGGTTGTGCTATACAATGACAATCCCATGAGAGCCACGTAATTGCCCCCAGTCTGCAGCTCTCTGGTCTCAGTCCCTGCTTTGGGGGGGTGGGGTGGGGGGCTAGTGACATCTCATGTCAAGGGCAGAAAGAAGTAGATATCTACCAACCAATCACAGCACAGTTCATCAAAGTCCATCAGTGAGCTTTAACAGCTTCATCTCCTCTAGTCCTATACGTACTTTTACCCACGGTTACACAGACACGAGCAGAGATTAACCCCCAATAATCACCACTAGCTTCTATTCCAGGGATTGACTTATTAGCCATGATCGTAGAAAAAGGTAGAAAATGGAAAATCAGGCCCAACATGACCCGGAAATACCTCAAATACATGTTTTGGGACAAAGCTACTGTATTTTTCAACAGAAAACATCTAGAAATTATGACAAACTTCCCATAATCCAAAAATGTACAATTTAGCCAAAATTAATGTAAAGTTGGACGCAGGAGGCACCAACCTTTCTGAAACTGATCCAAAGAGCTACTAGTTTGATATACTGTACATCATTTAAATACTGAATTTTCACATTTTCAAGATAATAAGGAAAACTTCCAATAACTTAAAACATTAGGAAACTTTTCAATATGCAATACATTTGTTTATCTTAATTCACGCAAATGTTTCATTTTAATCACATTTCACAGCAAATCTTTATGTTCTATTTGACGAGCCACGAACTAACAACTTTTTAACTCATCGGAAAACATGTGACATTTTAACCATTTTGTAATATTTAAAAAAAAACAAAAAAACAAAAGACAAACAAAATCCTATCTGTAGCACTTAAACACATTTTGTTCCACTGTTTTAGTGAAAATAAACATTAAAATATGGTTAATTTAATACAAAAACTTCTGCAGCAGTGTGTAACTCTACTAAGGCTCTGAGTATATTCATCTATCACCTGTATTTATTGATCTGGCGAGTAAATCAGATTTTAGACAAAGCTCATTGGTTACTAGTGCTCCATCCTGAGGACTTCTTGTGGTCCATCAGGGGTGGGAACCTCTGGGAACCTCACGATACGAAACGATACACGATACAAAGCTCATGATGACGATTATCTCACAATATGATGATAATGCGATTATCGATATAATGGTCAGAAATCAATCTATGATAATCTATGACATAACAAGAATAAAAAAGATTAAGTGAAAAAATACCCTTTTTATTTTATATCTCTGAAAGACAATAAAATGAAAAAGTGTCCTATGAACAGTGACACTATTTTAGTGCAACGTTTACGTAAATAAGTGTCAACATACCAATGGAAATGAAAAAGTATCTCCAATAGTGCTTTTTGTTCCTTCAACAAACAGTGACAACATTTCTGTGAAGACGTACCTGCACATTTAGTGAAAAATACAAAAAGAAACCAAAAAAGACACTTTCGATAATTGATCGTGCGAGAAAAAAAATTGTGATATATCGCCATATTGACATATCGTCACACTCCTATTGGGCACCATATGTTGGTAACCACTGTCGTAATGTTACGCAGAAATGGGTAAAAAGTTTTGAAACGGAACATCTTTTAAAGTAACAGAACATTATCACGTACTCAGGGTGGGGTTTAATAACGTGGACAGACTAACAGTCCATCAAAGAGACAAACAATCACAGCCATCGACTCATTCACATGGAAACCAAATCTGAACCATTGCAGAGACAAGCTCACAGTAGGTCATTCAGACAAAACATGGAAATCATCCTACGTGTGAAAAACACCAAATCAACAAATAGACATATTTCAATGTGGACAAACATGAGACACACGTGCAGAAACCATGTTGTTTACATATGTGACGCTTGAAAAATTGAAAAATGCCAAAGAATGAACCACTGTTAAGACTTGAAAACAGTTTGTAGTTTGTAGAAAGCTTTTCACCTGAGGACGCTGTCGCTTATTTAAGGAAACTCACTTTAAAGCTGAAATCTGGAGTTTCTGAGAAATCTATGTTTATGTTTGATTCTTTTGAAATGCAAAAAAGTCCCCAACTAGTCTTTTCCTATGGTCTACTGCTGGTGGTCATTCATATACATTAATGTATATAAGTCCCTCCTTCGTCCTACAGACCCCTATACAAATGGAAACGATCACCGAGTGCGCCCAGCCAATAGGCTTCGACTTCCTGTTTTTGAGACTGTCAATCAAAGTGAATATAGAACTGTGCACGGAAACAAGGCCGCGCGTCACAACAGCAAACATGTAAATATGATTTTGGCTCTTACCTGACACATAGACCTATATCAATGTGACCCGATGCTACCGTGTTATGTTCCGCGATGCGCGTGCAGAAAAGTAGAGGCGTGGCTTCTGGTAGATTGTAGAGGCAGGGGGAGGAAATAGAGCTGTTGAGGGCGGGACATAGAGACGTTTCTCAGAATCTCCAGATATCAGCTTTAAGTACAGGTGAAGGATTGAGGGACCCCTGCAGCATTCCCAAAAACCAGTGGTCATCTGATGTTGCGCTCCTGGCCAGATATTTATACATATCTGATTAAAAAAACCTAGTGTATATACAAAATAAAACCTCAAAGCATTAAGTCTCTAGATGTTTAGAACGGGCAGGTAGGCGGGCTGCTGTACTCCTGTTAACAAAGGTTTCTGATCAGTTTCAATGGATGACTTTCCATCTCTATATTAAGTCTCCTCCTCACTGTCCCACGTCTGCATATCAGTCCATTTACAGCTGTTTATGGTCACCTTTTACTGGATCCAGACTGAGATGGCGCTCTGTCCGCTCCCCGTGCACCATCGCCTCAGCATTGATTACATTGACACACATTTGGCAACTTTATGCTGTTTATTTCTATCATAAACTGGCTGATTTTTACTTTATCTGGAATGTTTCAGCACTCTTGCTCTCTCTCTCTCTCTCCCCGTGTGTGTGTGTGTGTGTGTGTGTGTGTGTGTGTGTGTGTGTGTGTGTGTGTGTCATATTTGTCAGCTGTCAGCCTCTGTTAAGTCTCTTCTATTCTTCTGTAAAGGTGCCCACCAGCCAGTACAGTATGTTGTCAAATTTAAGTCCTGGGTTGTTGGTGCTCCTATTTATTTGTGCAATCAACAACGCAACACGACATCATTGTGTGTTGTTTTTATACGATGCTAGTACAATGCAGTTCCCCGGTTGTTTTGCACCGGGCCTGCGCACGCATCCACCTAATTTAGGATGCACACGTCACACGACATGGGTCCATAGATGAGATGTTTGAGGACGGGAAGCAACACACAAACAATAGCTTTGCTCTTCTGACTTCAAAAGTTTGAGAGAAATTACAGGCGGATGTGTCTGCCATCTCAGGGGATTCCAAACGTTTCAATTCATAACAAGTCTTTGTTTTATCAGTCGCTCAAAGGAGCTGAAAACACACGTGATTCAAAGACGGAAGGAAAAAAGGTCAACGTGAGACTCCTGAGGTCATCTCTGAGCGTTATCTACATTCATCAGATGTTTGGTCACCAAACTATTAGAGTTAAATGGTACATTTTCTTCCAAAATTAACTCAAAAGACAATATTGTGAAAAAAGGTCAAGGTTTGCTAAAGAAGTCAAAGCTACGGAACAAACATCAGATCGTGGTCGTCTACAAAATGCTGATGAATGCGTTAAACTATACTTCAAAGTTGGGTTTTGTCTTTGGATTTATTTTCAAAATTTCAACTTTAATCTTGTTTTTTTTTTTCAAATTTCATCTCAAAATTTCAATTTCAATCTCATCTTTTCGACTCTATTCTCAATATTTTAACATTTCTACTTTATTTTGTTTTTTCAACTTTAATCTCGTCTTCTAGATTTTAATATCAATATTTGAACTAAAATCTTGACATTTCAACACTAATCTCGAAAATGTAACTTTAATTTCGACATTTCGTCTTTAATCTTGACATTATATTTCAACTTAATTCTCGATATTTTAACTCTAATCTCGACATTTTAACTTTAATCTTGTCTTTTCTACTTTAATATCAATATCTTAACTTAAATCTTGACATTTCGACTCTAATGTAGACATATTTCAACTTTTTCCTCGACATGTCGACTTTAATCTTGACATTTCAAATTAATTCTTGATTTGGCCCAAATGATTTTCTCCTCTAAAATGGTCCCAATCAGTTTCTGTATTTCTGCAACTGTTTTAGAAGATAGAAAGGCACATAGAAGACAAGTGACCAGATGAACTGTATCCATTATTTTTCCTAAAGGAATGGATGATGCTCTGCTGGTGAAGCATCATCACAGATAAAAACAACAGTTATTCACTGATTCCAGTTCCAAACCTTTGTAGGAGTGTAAAGTTTCTATTGTCACATGGTTTAAAGCTCTTACCTTATTGGAGAAGGGGGGCCTGGCCAGGTTGATGCCATCTCTGATGAGTTTATCCCTGATCATGATCTTCAGCTTGAGTTTGGGGAACGTCACCATGTCCCTCCTGTTGCCCAGGGTCAAGTTCCTCTGCGCCCCGATGTACCCTCCTCCGTTCCGACCAACGCGCTCACTGTTGTGCTCCGTCCACGACTTGGATCCACGCAGTTTGGACTCGAACTCCACAGCGTGGCCCGTGTACCCCACCTCAGCCACCGGTGCCATCGGTTCCAGGGTGAAGTAAAGACCACTGGAGGTGTCTTTGGCGTCCTCCTTCAACCTGCGCACCGCGTCGTGGATCCTCTGCCGGTGGTGCGGGATGTAGACGCCGATGGCATCCAGGTCCGGGTCCCCGATCTGTTTGCACACCTCCAGGTCGTCGTAGCCGTTATCCACAAAAGCCTCGACATACTGGGGCAGCTGGAGGGTCTTCAACCACTCAAACACGATGACAGGTCCACTGCTTGTCATGTTTTTTTAATTACTTTTTTTTTTTTTTTTTTTAGAACGCACTGAAAGTGACAGCTAACACATTCTAAAGGTCGTAAAGGTCCGCGCTTTCCTCTGTGAATCAGATGCGTAAAGACGCACGTAGATGTGGGTTATCCATGTCGGAGCTGTGGTGGTCACGGTCTTTGTTGTCTAAAAAAAACATGAAAATAAAGAGATTAAATACGAGGATGTAAAGTGTAAATGTCTCACACCTGTCGTGCACAAGCCCACGCGTAAAAGGAAACGTTTCCGCCACGGGGGACGCGCACGGTGACGGTGACGGTGCAGACACTTCCAGCTGACAGCGCGTCCTATCAAATGGATCAAACTGTTCAACCCTTGGACACAAAAGCAGGTTTTCATTCAAAAAAGAGGGAAATTCATCCCAAAAGATGCCCGGCGCGCGCACGGAACGGAAACGTCAGCGTGCGAGAGAAGCGTTGATCCCCGGTTCATCCATCCGCTGCCAACAACATCCAACATGCTCCGTCCTCCACGCCCCCAACAAACCTCCCCATTGAAAAGTAGTAGTGATGCCAGTCCGGGTTGTCGCCCTGCCAACTTGTCACCCCGCCCCAGGGCGTCCTCTCCACCGGGTCACCAGGGCGCGTATCGACCTCATCCAAAGTGGACTCTGTGCAGCAGCAGCAACAGTCCAAACGCACAGACTCACCGCTGGATTGTGTGACACGTTACTGTTGCTCCCCGACGTTTGGATTTCACTCATTCAGCATTTCCACGCTGTGCGTCTCCAAACGCGCATGAGCGCCCTCTACAGGGACACCAGAGTAACCCTACCTCCACCTCTGGAGGGAGGTTTGTGTCTTTGTATTTATTAATAATAATAATAATAATAATAATAATAATAATAATAATAAGCTGACTTCAAACCGAAATAAATATGTTCATTCAAAAAAAAAGTGTTTGAATGCAAAAATATATATGAGACCCAAATAATTGCATTTGAACACTTTTTTTCCTTCTATTATATATATATATATATAAATAAATATATTTGGGGGATTAAATTGTATTTTGTAAAATGTATTTTTTGATTGAGTAATAAAGACCCAAATGTACTATACATAATATGGCCCAAATTCAATAAACAAAAACTTTTCAATCAAAAATAAATATTTCCAATCAAAAAAAAAAAAAAAAGTGACAGAGAGAGAGAGGCCCAAATAATTGTATTTCAACACTTTCTTTGAAATTTTTTTTTATTTGAAATGTTTGTGTTTTTTTTTTTTTTTGATTGAATAATAAAGCCCCAAATGTACTGTACAGAATATGGTCCAAATATATATAAAAAAAATTACTTCAATTAAGAAAAAAAAAAAACAAAAACATTTTTAATCCAAAAAAAGTTTACTTTTATCAAAAAAAAAAAAAAGTTTTCAATTGCACATAAATAAATATCCGACACCCAAATAATTGCATTTGAACACTTTTTTTCTTTGAAATAATTTTTTGATTGAAATTTTTTTAATTTAATAAATGTGATATGGTCCAAATAAATAAAATTACGACTTCACTCAAAAATAATTTTTCAATCAAAATAAATATTTGAAAGAAAAAAGTGTCAAACATATATTTATATATGAGACCCAAATAATTGCATTTAAACACTTTTTTCTTTGAATGATGATGTTTTTTTTTTTAAATTGAAATGTTTTATTATTTGATTGAATAATAACGACACAAATGTACTGCCAATAATATGTCCCAAATTAAAAAATGACTTTAATCCAACATAAATCTATCTCCAGCACAAACACAGAGCCACACTGGTGTTTCAGCTCCGTCACACAGTCATTCGTACCAGGAACTGTATACAGTCATACCAGGTCACATAATGCTGACACATGCTTTATGAAATGTAAACTGACAGCTTGTTAGACAATCACTATCAGAGCTGGAAGTCATTTCCCTGCCCATCATGACAGCAGTTGTAGAGGAGTGGGAAAACATATTGACGCATATAATCATAATTATATATGCAAATAGGTTTAATATGCCTGTTATCTGGGACTGAGTCACAACAACTCTGATTAAAGATATATACATAAAAAAAAAAAAAAAACTACATATTATTGGCGATTAAAAAAACAACCTAAGACAGTGTTTTTCAACCTTGGGGTTGTGGGCCCATGTGGGGTCGCCTAAAATGTCTAGTAATTGGCAAAAAAAAAAAAAAAAAAAAAAAAAAGAAATATTGATTAAAATTATATATGTATAATATAATTATGTACTTTTTTAAATTAACATCACACAATAAAGATCAAACAACTGTAATATATACTCAAACATTCTCCAATATAAATCTTGTTAAAATGAAATGCAGTATAAAAATGTCTGAGGTGGCACAGGTTGTGCACTAAATCCTGGCTACACTGTATTTATAACGCACTATAACAAACATGATCAAAAACTAATTCTAGAAGAAAAAATGACAATGGTAAGGAGTTAAGATACGCCTAATAAAGTATAAATCCATCTGCTTTCACTCTACATTCATCATCACGTAAAGATTTTCTGCTTTTCTATTTAATTGTCGCATTTTCTTCCAAAACTGCTTTTGTTTCTAAAGAGAGAGAGAAAAAAGATGCTTTACTGTATGTCGATCATAAAAAGGAAATGTATTGTTCTTCCTATTGAGTGTAACAGCACTGCCTGAAGCCAGAGATCTGCTGCCACATCAATAACAAGAGAACAAGCAGCGGTTAATAAAATGTGAGATTGGGGGCAGGCAGCACAAACTGGTGAATACAAGCATTAGGAAAGTGAGTGTAGACTCAAGTCAGTGCTGCTGCTGCTGCTGCTGCTGCTGCTGCTGCAGGCGCTGACATGGGTTTGATTGAAAGAGTGAAAGAGTGCGATTGGAGAAGGTTGAAGGAACAAAAGCTCCATCGTGTTCAGGTGAGAGGAGTGACACACACACACACACACACACAGAGAAACAATAGCAGAAACACAGACGGGAGTGTTCTGTCCTCATGATGTGAGATTTGGATTCTACGGAAGAGGATTAGGGACAATTCTGATCTGGACAATAATTTGGGGGTAAATCAAGAATAAAGTCAAATGTTGAGATTAAAGAATCAGAATCAGAATCAGCTTTATTGACCAGGTACAGTTTAGAACAAAACGAGGAATTTGACTTGGTAGTTGCAGTGAAAGAAGACACATCAACACACCGGAGCAGCCATTTGCGGCGCCCACATATTTAGGTGAAAAAGGGATCAACAACAGGAGGAGAGGAGGGGTGATTTCCCTAAACAGAGAAAGCAGTGTGAAACCAGGAAAAAAAACTGCCTCCGCAAACATAAATGTAAGCATGACACAGTCAAACAACTCGAAACGAGGCACGTGGGAAGGGTTGGGTGGGGGGTTGGGTGGGGGAGGGGGTCAGGTGGGAAGAACAGCAGGACATGGGTGTGCTGCTCACTGCACATGTTACTGAGCAACAAAATGTCATTTCAGTTTCATCCCATCCAAGAAACATCAAAAGACAATCACATATAACATGGGAGGACAGGAGCGGGAGGACTGTGGGTCGCCACAAGGGCGGCGCCCCGTATTTAGATGAAAAATGGGAGAATGACAACAGGATGAAAGGTAAAGATAAAAGGTGCTTCAGTGTTCATTTTGACAAGAAATTTTAATTTAGTTTTAGTCTTTTAACTAAAATTCTTTTTAGTTTTAATCAAGGTTTAGCCATCGGATTTGTTTTCATTTTAGTCTTATTTTAGTCGAGCAAAATACAAAACAATTTTAGTCGACTAAATCAATAACAGATTTACTAGACAATTTTTTACTGCTAGTATAGGAAAAAAAAACTAAACCTACTGTAATTGTGTGTGTGTGTGTGTGTGTGTGTGTGTGTG
This sequence comes from Gouania willdenowi, assembly GCF_900634775.1. Taxonomy (NCBI): domain Eukaryota; kingdom Metazoa; phylum Chordata; class Actinopteri; order Blenniiformes; family Gobiesocidae; genus Gouania; species Gouania willdenowi. Next base: position 22,988,977 of record NC_041066.1, read on the forward strand.
TGTGTGTGTGTGTGTGTGTGTGTGTGTGTGTGTGTGTGTGTGTGTGTGTGTGTGTGTTGCACTCTTCAAGACCTCCATTTCTGCGTCCTATCAAGCAGAGAATGGCTTCTGTCCACCTAAATGGAGAAGCACCATGAAGGTCACGGATGTTGGTTTCTAGGTCAAGGCTTTTTTTAGGGCGATCCGTCATCTCGCTGATAGACGTGCACACGTTTGTGCTGCCGTCACATCCAAAAACAGAAAAGAAAAACCCAAAGCACAACATGTCGTCACAGGTAAAGATACACAGAGTTCTTCTTCTCCCACAAAGACAACGGTTCCAGACATAAAAGACTTCCCAAAGCCAAGATAATGAAACTTTTTCATCGAGATGAAAATGCAAAGAACGCCTGCAGCTGTATTATTATAAAATAACCAAACAGCTTTGAGGCCGTAATCTTTGAAATCATTGGGAAATAGATGAAAGAAAAGCCGAACCTTTAACTTCACACTACAATAGTTACTTTGTTGTCTTTGTTTTTAATAGGAACATGATGGAAAACGTTAATGCTGCTCGAGATAATTATTTTCTTATCAGATAAAGACGCTGTGTTCACCTCATAGATCAATAAATCAAAGATCATTTGCTCAAAAAAGATGTGAACCGTTGAATTTGAATTTGAGACTTTGTTGATATCGTTGGAAAAGTTTGGTGCATTGCATTGTGGGATGTGGAGACAGATGCATAGAAGTGTTTTTACTTCATTCTTACTGTAATGTCTTGTGTTTATTCCAAAAACTCTGCCAAAGTGACTTCCCAACACATTTCTGGTATTTTTACTGAAAGTTGTGGCAAAACAATGGCAGATGTTTATTTTGGGGTTTACGCAGAAAGAACTGAATCTGGCTGAGATTGAATGTCTCGTTGAGTGAGGTGATATCATGGTGAATACCAGGAACAAAGTGGAACATAAAATGGTGTCAAACCAATCACTATCCTCCTTGTCTGGAGAAGAAACATAATAAGTCACATAAGTTACTTATTTACTCTTCGCCCCGAGTGGGGCATAGCCAGGACCTCTACAATAGTTTACCATCTATTTCCATCTTGGGCTCCATGTTTAGCCAGGACATCTGGATGGATCTCAACTCTGTATCTAGGGTTCTTCTCTATGTTGTTGTTGGTGGTTCCAGTCCATGGCGTGCCTCATGATGGTCTTCTGACGATGAGTACAATTCAAAGCCATTTTCTCTGTTTTATGGTATCAATTATGGATCATTGGTTGGTTCTTCTCCATAGTTCTGTGTTCAGGCCATCTTATTCTGAGGATTTGGTAGAGCCATTTGTTTCTGAACACGTCCAAGTCTCTAACTGATTTGATCTTGAGCAGTCTTAGTTTGGTCTCTAAACTGATGTTCTTGGTCTTGCTATTCTTGACTTCCCTATTCTTGGTCTTCAAGTATTCCTCCTTTCTTGTTGACAACACTTACAAGATGTGTGGAACTGTCTACGTCACCAATGGGTCTACCCTCCAAAATAATGGGGGAGTTTTGTTACGTATTGATTTGTAGGTTTTTTTGGATGTTGATTTCTAGCCCTGTTGATTTTTTAAGTGACTCTAGCTGCATTTCCATTACCCTTGGAAATGCTCAAAATCTAAATAGCGCAATAAAAACTGGTAAAATGGAAAAACCTGAAGATTAAAAAAGCATTCAAATATCGCTAAAAGGTTGTGACGCTTTAATGAGGAAGAATTGCAGACGTTTCAATATTGAAATGTGTCACAAAAGCGCCATGGAAACAGTTTTTCCACAAATACACATCACAGAACATGACGGAGAAGTCTCGCGGGTTGAGATTTCACGAGAGTTGCGAAGCTCCTGCCAAAAACAACGTTCAATGGAAACACGTTCAAAGCGCAATTATACTTTGTGGACATTTAGAAATATGTGAAAATCCTTAATGGAAACCCAGCTTCTGTTTTTTGTTGGATGTGTTGGAATTGATGAGATATCAGTGACAATTGTACGTCTTTTTTCGAGCAAATGATTTTCAATTCATTAATCTCTGATGTCTTGAAAAAATAAAAACAAAAATAAATTTGTCTCCATCAGCTTTAAGGGAGTCATTGGAGTTTGTTTTTGGCAAATTGATAAAACAACTACAATAATTTGTTATTTTTTGTATTTATAAGTGTTGTTTCAACCTATATAACCTAGAAAAAGTTGTTTTTTTGTGCAGACTAATGAATAATCATCAGATATCATCCTATGTGGGTCATTGGCATCAATTGGACAATGAGTTTGAGACAGTATTATAACTTCTAAATCAATATTAGTTGTAGGTAGTGATGGAAAAACCTCAGGATTAATAACAGTGAAACATACTGGCTGAAGGAGTAAAAACATTTTTAAAATCAACTGTCTTTCCACTAGAACGTCTACCTCAATGTAATGTAAGCCTGTAAGAAGTCTCAAAGCAATGAATATAAAAAAAGCCAAAGCTAAAGCTGCTGTGCGATGGTACAAATCTTTGTTATTACTTAGGCTGTAAAATACATACGGCTCTCTATCGCATTCTTACATCCTGAGCGAATCCCTAAGGTAATAGCTAAAAAGAGACGAACATAAAAGTAATGAAATTTGTGTCGTGAAAGTACAAAGACACTGTACTAAAAGCAGTAATAATTAAAATACCTCCCCTCCCTATAAAAATTAATGGTATTTACTGTGCCTGGATTGAAGAGGGAAAAAAACCCATTGTTGGAAATACTTAGCTGTGCACTGAGAGGAACCCCTTTGATGATAAGCAATAAATGGGTCACACTGACAAGCATCCTCAAAGCGTCTGTGCAGCAGCACTTCAAAATACTCAAATATTTTCCCCAAACTCAAAAACTTCAGTAATCAAGCAGAAGTGAGGAATTCCAAAGAGGGAATGTCAGATATTGTCTTTGGTGAAGCTTCAACAAACCTGTGACCCTGAGTTTACTGCAGTCAACAGAGACGGTTCAACTAAAGGTTTCAGTGACTCTCGCTTCCCACTGTCAGATGCTTCCATCACAGTAAAAACCACAGACTGGATAATTAGCATGGACGACAGCGATGCATGTGACAAAGCACAGCAGCAGTGCTCCATGTATTTATGCTAATGTTGGATGTGGGGCTGGTGACAACCGCGATTAGTGATACCGATGTGGCTCCTTTTTTTCAGATTTCTCACTGGGTGGCCTGTCATATAAACGTTTGAAAGCATTTACCGGGGTTGATTCTGACTGTGTGGGGCCTCAATGTAAAATAATGTCATTTAAAGTGACAGATTATTGATGAATGTTGTCATTGTCAGTGAATAACAGGTGGCTTCCATCCAGTCCCTCATCAACCAGTGTTTACATCAGTGGTTTGTTTGTCCCTTTGAAGAATGAAAACTATTCTGGGTCCTGAGCCAAAAATGTAGCATTTAATGAAAGGGGGGAAGAAAAAAAACGTGTGGGTATTATTCTTCAAAACCCACAAAAATAACATAAAAAGTGCAAATTTTAGAACTGAAAAAAACGTAGTGCAGGATTTGTAACGCTATCGTTTGATGAAGCGCTCGCATGCATTTCTATCTATTGCCTTGAACAGATTGTGATACATTTTGTTCTGCTGTTCTCGGTACAATTTTCCCGCACAGTTCTGTGAACGTGAAGTCAAATGACAATGGTGCACGTTCTCAACGGCTTGGAGATGCGTCCCAATATCGAAAATAAAAAAGAAGAAGAAAACAGCTTGGAGACTGAAAGAGGACAAACACAGTGGACTAAACTACTGTTTGGTTCCACAGATGTACGCAGAGGCATGTGCACAGGTCTTGCAGTAAACAGTCACATGAACGGCGAGTAAATAAATAACTGCGTCACAAATAGAGTGCGGATTGGGCCGCATTTTCTCATCCGAGTTCAACCCAAACAGTGAAAACCTCAATTTTTTCTTAAAGCAATGACATATTTATGTTTGTTTTAGTGGTAAGCACTGATTTTATTAACAAACAACTGTTAATGTCAACATCAGATCAGCTCATGGGTAACAAGAGAAAGTAAAACACAAACAGGGGCGCTGTGCACGCAAGAGACCCAGAGATCGGAGATAAAGATAATCCATGTTATTGGACAGAAACAGGAATGTTTCAATGATGTATTCCTTTCTAATCTCCCTCCACTGGGATCACTGTTCTCACTGTTACAGTTAAAGCTGCATTCTTCAGAGCTACAGCAGCTGCAGCAGGAAATGAAGAACGCTGCGTGCAAACAACACTATGTGACCCAACACGACCACCAGTTCTAAATATCTGTCTGAACCCGACCCGTCCGGTGCCGTCAGGGTACGGTCGGGTATCCATCCTCTATCCACAGTATCAGCTGTGCTCCAGTGATAAACAGTTGATGCTCAACCGTGGTGTCACTATAGAGTCTGATTTACACATCCTGCCCTATGCTCCGTTAATTAATAAGGTAATAATAATGAAAAAAATAAAGACATGACCGTAGGATTTACCGATAACCCTATGAGAGAATGCTTGTGTGTGATTAGCCTCAGTTGCTCGTCTCTTATGGCGGGAACGTTATTATTCTATTACCCTATTAGGCAGTGACGAAAAGTCATAGGAAGGTTATGAGCTAGTGTCACTAACCAGTACAGACACTAGCAAACAATTATCTGGGTTAACACTGTGTCATATTTCATCATTTTTGTGTAAAATCTATTAAGGAACACAATGATCGCAATAAAACGGAATAAAAGTTGGAAAAATATGTCCCACATGTTTGAATTCCAACTATTTCTATGATTGAAATTTTGTTTCAACTGAAATAAATGAACGTTGTCCACATGCATACTATATATTATCATATTTGATTAACAATGGGACTGTGTGGAACCCCAAATAGAAAAATATTTAACCCAGGGAGGGGGTTTTTGTTGAAAAGGTGTTTTTCTTTTTTTTTTTAATCTTAATGTTCAGTTTGTCACCGTCATGAAAAAAAGATTGCGTCAACAAAATAACTACACTGACGTTACGCCCCATCTAGGGGGCCTCACCCCACAGATAGAAAACCACAGATTTAGGCTAAGGTGAGGAAGTGAATGAATGATCTGGGACAGAAAAAAGGACGTTATGTTCGGTGTTCAATTAAAAATAAAGAAATAAAAAAAACTATTGCATCTTTTATGTTATTGCTTTGATACACTTTTTCTTTCTTTATTGAGAGTACATTTTAGTCAATGCATAACAGCCCTGTACAGATGATTTTGGTGGAACAATGCATGGCATGACAAGACACTGCGATATTAAAAACGTCACACAATAGTGGCTTAAAAAGAATTAAATCTACACACCAGATTATTGTGGTTTGTTTTTATTGTTTTATATTCCTATTGAGTAACTATGCAAATATATCCAGAGTTAAAGTTAATTGCAATTTTTTTTTTTTTGTCCATTTTATTTAAAAAAAATATATATATATTTTATCAAATTATTGTATTGTATCGCAAACTCACCTCTAATATAAATGCTTTACACAGTAATTAGGAGGCAAATAAAGTAGTTAATGCTTACAAAGTCTATTAAACTCTCAAATACACTATGCATATAGCAAGAAACAGCTCTGTTATCAATGCAAATTTAAGCTCGTCATCAGTGAACACTATTTATACAGGAAAATCATTAGCATTATAGTAGTTAAAATAACTTTGTCTTTTACCCTCACAGTTGTTTTTAATTACGCTGAAGAATAAGGCCAGAGACAAGCTGGAGGATCACAGACTGAACTTATTGACTGAAAGCTCTTCCAGCAAAGCCACATGACCAGGCTGTGATCTATAGCTAACCTCAGAGACCAATGGTACCCCGAGGTATAAGGTTTTACCACAGAGAGAGAGACAGAGACGGCTGCTGACCTGAACATTCACTAGATTGCCCAGAGATTGCTTCATTCCCAAGGATTGATGAACGACCGCTGGAGTTACGATCAAATCCAAATAGACACAAAACTGGAGACGAGAGAATGTAATTCACCCAGAATAAGAGTTGGGAGGTTGGGGTGTGTGCGCTGCATTTGTAACAAACCTTTTAACCAAGAAAAAATCTCAGTTTTTAAAGATCAAACCTTAGTCACAGCCAATATTTCCCACAATTACTAAAAATAAGTGATTGAAATTTGCACATGAGCAACAGACGCATTATGTTGTTTTCTTCAAGTACAAAAATTTGATTTTTTTCTGCATTAAAAAAATCCAAATAAACCTCAGCCTGTGGCTTTTTCACAGACTAATAGATTTACCATTTTAAAATAACGTATAAAATACAACTACTACTCAGCAAGAAAACGATCTAGTGGTTTCCACACAAAGCTTTAGGATTTAGAATGATTAAAGAGACTTTTCTTCCCTATTATTAACATTAAAAAACACATTTTCCCAGAGTCCCACGCTGCAAATTAAGGAGAATGACTAACCAAAAGGGACAAATGACAGTAAATCTTGTGATAATCGGCCTGTAATTGTCAAAATGTTGATAATCCAATGAAAAATGATAGAAAATTTAGAAATAAGTGACATTTAACACAGTTTTCTGTCTATATAATAGTGAGTAAGGATCCAAACATAAAGGTCTATACTGGGTCATTCCAGGACAAACTTTTTTCCAATTTAGAGCGACTGGCATGTCCACCAGATATTTTTGTATATTCTAACAGAGTATGTAGAGGTGTATTATTATACCAAAATTCAGTTTCCTTTGTGGTGTAATATTTGAGATATTGGAAGCTGAAAATGGAAGAAAAATAAAGACGCACGAAAATCGACACCTCTCACTGAATTGGCCACATCTCAAAACGAATTCATCCAAACAAACTAAAAATGTACAGTGTTATTAGTGAATAATTAAGGAACAATTGTTAAGAAATTCAGAATTTTTTGTGTGTCCTAAAATTGTGTTGAAATGACAGGGAACGACCCCACTGCTTGTTTTCATACATCAAATATCACATTATTTTTGTACCTTTTAGTTCTGGATCATTCTCACCTTCCCGCGTCGGACGAGTCAATAACAAATGAAAAACGAGGTAAAGTAAATAGGTTATTGAACCCACGGTCCGGCTGTTTTAGTCCTCTCTGCAAAGTGACGTAAAAAAGATGGATGGAACGTCATTATGTGTGACAATGAGGGCCGTGAACGAGAATTCCATCACAACGCCAGTCATTTCCCGACGAGGGAATGACAAATCAATAAAAGTCAATGTCTTACTCTGAGCGTGAAGAATCACGTCGTCTTTGAAGTAGCACAGCTAACGTGTAATTAAACTTCAAAAGAAGAAACGAGTGTGAAAGGGATTTATTTTGGTGAAAATAAAGATGTTAAATGTTCACTGAATGTGACAAAAATCAACAGGACTTTGGTTTGTTAACTTTAAGATAAAAAAAACTGCTAACGCTAATTAAGTCGGATGTTTCCTACGACGACGTATTAGGGCCACATTAAAATAAAACAAAATCTGAGCACTACCAGATTAAAGTCATAATATTTTGAGAACAGGGTCGTGATTTTATGTGAATAAAGTCATAATTTTATTAGAATAAAGTTGGAACATTTCCAGATTAAAGTCGGAATATTTTGAGATTAGGGTCATAACTTTATGAGAATAAAGTTGGAATTTTATTAGATTAAAGTCGTAATATTTCGAGATTAAAGTAGTAATATTTTGAGAATAGGGTCATGTTTTTATGAGGACAAAGTCGTAATTTTATTCAAATTGTAATATTTCAAGATTGAAGTCGTAATTTATTAGATTAAAGTCGGAATATTTTGAGATTAGGGTCATAACTTTATGAGAATAAAGTCGTAATTTTATTAGATTAAAGTCATAATAATTCGAGATTAAAGTAGTAATTTCATGAGATTAAAGTCGTAATTTTACGAGACTTAAATCATATTATTTTGAGATTAAAGTCGTAATATTTCAAGATTTAAGTCGTAATTTTATGAGACTAAAGCAGTATCTAAAGAAACTCGTAATGGTATAGCGCTCAGAATTCCCTGTTGAAGTAAACGCAACGTTACAACGTTGTATTAGAGCCACATAAAAATAACTAATAAATGTAATGCACTATGAGATTTAAGTCGTAATATTTCGAGAATTAAATTGTAATTTTATGAGATGAAAGTCATAATATTTTAAGACTAAAGTCGTAATATTTCGAGATTAAAGTCGTAATATTTCATAAATGAGGTTGTAATTTTGTGAGAAACACATATCTTAATAAAATCTTAATTTTATGAGATTAAAGTTGAAATTTTACAAGAATAAAATTGAAATACAAACAGGATGTTGTGTGTGTTGTGGTCACTCGTGTGGGAAAAAACGCACAACAAACCTTTTATTTTCAGCTGTAACTTACTGTAGAAGAAGAACTATTTTCACTTTTATTTTGATTGTTGTGTTGCAGAACAACCCGAATTAAACGTTTACAAGATGGAGGAATTATTCAGTTCGGAACTGAAATCAGAATGAACTGGAATTAGGTCAAGGTCAGTTTGTGTCATGTTCTGTTTAGTTTAGTTATTCTGTGTCTTTGTTTTATTCTGAGTCTTGTCTGTGTTTCAGGTGTTCCTGTTTGTGGCTCCACCTCCCAGTGATGTCTGTGTGCTTGGTGGGTGATTGAGTAGCTCCCTCGTGTTTTCACCCAGGTGTGGCCCATTCCCAATCAGGCCTCCTCCACTATTTAGCTGAGTGTTTGGACACAGTATGACTGCTGGATCATTGTTTGTGTGTTAATGTGTGTTTGTATGTTGGCTCTCCTCCTCGTGTCCTGCTGCGTCTTGTTCCCTGAGTCCTTCATGCTGCCTGTTTTGGATTTTAGTTTTGATTTTGGATTTTTGAATTAAAGACATGGATTGGTTCCCAGAACGCTATTCCTGCATCCTGCCTCTATCTTTCCCTGCATTTGGGTCCATACCCACCACAGACCGTGACAGAATGATCCCGCCACAAGTGGACCCAGCAGAGACAGATTTGGCTGAGATGGACATGGCCGAAAGGACTGCCTACTGGCAGAGCTACCTGCTGGAGACAAGGGAAGATCTGTTGTATGGATGGGAGGACGAGCCTGTTAGGGTTCCCTACTGGGGAACTCGACTGGCTTTGGGAGGACCCCGGAGCCTACAACGAGGTAAAGGTCGGTCGAGAAGGAAGGGTCAGCCCCGCCAGTCTCCTAGCTCCCAGGCTAGCGTCCCTGTCTTACCTAGCTCCCAGGCTAGCGTCCCTGTCTTACCTAGCTCCCAGGCTAGCGTCCCTGTTTCACCTAGCTCTCAGGCTAGCGTCCCTGTTTCACCTAGCTCTCAGGCTAGCGTCCCTGTTTCTCCTAGCTCTCAGGCTAGCGTCCCTGTTTCTCCTAGCTCCCAGGCTAGCGTTCCTGTGTCTCCTAGCTCCCAGGCTAGCGTTCCTGTGTCTCCTAGCTCCCAGGCTAGCGTTCCTGTGTCTCCTAGCTCCCAGGCTAGCGTTCCTGTGTCTCCTAGCTCCCAGGCTAGCGTTCCTGTGTCTCCTAGCTCCCAGGCTAGCGTTCCTGTGTCTCCTAGCTCCCAGGCTAGCGTTCCTGTGTCTCCTAGCTCCCAGGCTAGCGTTCCTGTGTCCCCTAGCTGTCAGGCTAGCGTTCCTGTGTCCCCTAGCTGTCAGGCTAGCGGCCCAGTGCCGGCTCCCCGCGCCCTGCCGCCAGTCCCGGCTCCACGCACCCGGCCGCCGCCTGCCCTGCCGCCAGTCCCGGCTCCACGCACCCGGCCGCCGCCTGCCCTGCCGCCAGTCCCGGCTCCACGCACCCGGCCGCCGCCTGCCCTGCCGCCAGTCCCGGCTCCACGCACCCGGCCGCCGCCTGCCCTGCCGCCAGTCCCGGCTCCACGCACCCGGCCGCCGCCTGCCCTGCCGCCAGTCCCGGCTCCACGCACCCGGCCGCCGCCTGCCCTGCCGCCAGTCCCGGCTCCACGCACCCGGCCGCCGCCTGCCCTGCCGCCAGTCCCGGCTCCACGCACCCGGCCGCCAGTGCCGGCTCCCCGCACCAGGCCGCCAACGTCGCCGCCAGTGCCGGCTCCCCGCACCAGGCCGCCAACGTCGCCGCCAGTGCCGGCTCCCCGCACCAGGCCGCCAACGTCGCCGCCAGTGCCGGCTCCCCGCACCAGGCCGCCAACGTCGCCGCCAGTGCCGGCTCCCCGCACCAGGCCGCCAACGTCGCCGCCAGTGCCGGCTCCCCGCACCAGGCCGCCAACGTCGCCGCCAGTGCCGGCTCCCCGCACCCCTGTCCCGTCTGAGCCCGGCCCGCCGGAGGTCTTCCCGTCTGAGCCCGGCCCGCCGGAGGTCTTCCCGTCTGAGCCCGGCCCGCCGGAGGTCTTCCCGTCTGAGCCCGGCCCGCCGGAGGTCTCCCCGTCTGAGCCCGGCCCGCCGGAGGTCTCCCCGCCTTCCTCGTCTGAGCCCTCTTCGCCCGGCCCGCCGGAGGTCTCCCCGCCTGCCTCGTCTGAGCCCTCTTCGCCCGGCCCGCCGGAGGTCTCCCCGCCTGCCTCGTCGGCTCCGCCTCATGGGAGGCCGCCGGACTCTTGGTCCCCTGCTGCGCCGGCTCCGCCTCATGGGAGGCCGCCGGACTCTTGGTCCCCTGCTGCGCCGGCTCCGCCTCATGGGAGGCCGCCGGACTCTTGGTCCCCTGCTGCGCCGGCTCCGCCTCATGGGAGGCCGCCGGACTCTTGGTCCCCTGCTGCGCCGGCTCCGCCTCATGGGAGGCCGCCGGACTCTTGGTCCCCTGCTGCGCCGGCTCCGCCTCATGGGAGGCCGCCGGACTCCTGGTCCCCTGCTTCGCCGGCTCCGCCTCATGGGAGGCTGCCTAACTTGGTTTCGTCCCTCCTCCGGGCCCCCGTCCACCCACCCTGGTTTGGTGTTTGGGTGGATAGATTTTTGTTTTGAGCGTTTGGAACCCGCTCCTTAAAGGGGGGGTTCTGTCATGTTCTGTTTAGTTTAGTTATTCTGTGTCTTTGTTTTATTCTGAGTCTTGTCTGTGTTTCAGGTGTTCCTGTTTGTGGCTCCACCTCCCAGTGATGTCTGTGTGCTTGGTGGGTGATTGAGTAGCTCCCTCGTGTTTTCACCCAGGTGTGGCCCATTCCCAATCAGGCCTCCTCCACTATTTAGCTGAGTGTTTGGACACAGTATGACTGCTGGATCATTGTTTGTGTGTTAATGTGTGTTTGTATGTTGGCTCTCCTCCTCGTGTCCTGCTGCGTCTTGTTCCCTGAGTCCTTCATGCTGCCTGTTTTGGATTTTAGTTTTGATTTTGGATTTTTGAATTAAAGACATGGATTGGTTCCCAGAACGCTATTCCTGCATCCTGCCTCTATCTTTCCCTGCATTTGGGTCCATACCCACCACAGACCGTGACAGTTTGAATCACTTTGAATAATTACATTTTTATTCTGAATGAAAGGGGAATTAAAGCTCTCATGTAAACGTAGATATTTGATATTTGAAGTGAAGAACCACGACTCTGACCCATTTTCTCAACTTAGAAATTAAACAGTGACGCATTCAACAGTCGTCGGGTGCTCTGGCTTTTTATTTAACGTCTCTGTCCTGCTGACGTTAGCATCGGAATGACCAACGCACGTCACGCTGCCAGTGAGTCCACTTTGGCAGCCGTTAAAGCTCAGCCTCAACAAAGCCACCATCATGTCTGACAGATGTTGTGGTCGCCTGTGGGTCATGACCACATTTCTCAAGCTTTCCCTTTGGTTCACATTTGCTTCTCTAACCACGAGCTTTACTCAGAAACCTCAGCTAGCCTGTACTCTGCTAACTATTAGCATCTCTTATTTATGTTAAAGAGTCATTTATTCAGACAAATTTTTTTCAGGAAGTTTACTTTGATCTTCTGACATGTTTCGATTGTCAACTGCCAGTCTTCTTCTAATTTGTTATTACTATATGATTTTTACTTTACTTGATTTTTTATCATCCCTTTTACTCTACTAAAAATGTACTTTTACTCCTTTACTTTTATTTTTGCTTCTTTTAATGCGTACTTTGAAAAGTACTTTTACTTTTGATACTTTCTAATGGGTGACTTTCATTTTGACTTATTGTATTTTGTACTTTTACTTAGTTATTTTAGCATATTTTAATATGTTAAGGTTTCATTTATTCATGCAACAATTTTTCAGGCTGCTTACTTTGATCTTCTGACATGTTTTGGCTGTCTACTGCCAGTCTTCTTCAGAGGCGTCTGCTGATCACTTTTATCTTTCCTTGACTTCTGCCTATATATTAATAATAATTCCAACAAGTTATTTTTTGTGTAATGTTTGTGTTAATGTTTTGTCTTCTTTTTGAATAACATGTTGAGGTTTCATTTATTCAGACAACGTCTCTGAAGAAGACTGGCAGTCTCCAGCTGAAACATGTCAGGAGATCAAAGTCAATTTCCTGACAAAAAGTCGCCTGAATAAATGAAACATTAACATATTATTCAAAAACAAGACAAGAAGAACTTGATGGAATTGTTACGCACAAGTCAAGAAACATCAAAGTGTTGAGCAGACACCTCTGAAGAAGACTGGCAGTTGACAGTCTAAAGATTTCATGAGATCAAAGTCAATTTCCTGAAAAAAAAAGTTGTCTGAATAAATGAAACCATAACATATTATTCAAAAAGGAGACAAGAAGAATTATTACGCAGGAGTCAAGCACACATTACAACAATCAGCAGACGCCTCTGAAGAAGACTGGCAGTCTACAGCTCAAACATATCAGGAGATTATCAAAGTTGTTTAAATAAAAGAAACCATAACATATTATTCAAAAAGAAGACAAAAATTACTTCCTGGAATTAGCATCTTTTAATTAAATCCACTATGGTTATACTGTACATGTAATGTTTTATCTTTGGATAGTTTTGTGATATTTTTTCATTTCAAGCCTCAATATGAACCCACACATACGCAGTCAGCGATTGGCTCGTCAAACGGTGCAGTTTGTGGAGAAAAACCAAATCATAAATCCACAACAAATCATGTCTAACATTTTCTGAAGTGATTGATAAAGTGATTTATATTGTTTCTATTTGCTGACATGTTTCAAAATTCTCTGTGAGAAATGTCCACATTCTGGCAGCGTGAATGGTAAAAAATAATAATAATAAAAAATCCTCCAAAGATTCGACAAAGAATGAACAGCAAGAGGTCAAATGTCTGAACTCATCTTTTCGTGGATTTAAAATCCTCAAAGCAATTACAGAGCGATGTTCAAAGGCCTGTAGGCAAGTAAAGATGTCACGCTGGCATTCATCATCATTATAATAATATTTCTATTTAAATGCATGAACAAATGCTTTGCAGCAGCAACGTCACCTGCATTTATATATTTATTTATTTAGGATTAGGAGCATCCTGTTTGTTTTTGATCACTGGGCTGATACAAACATAAAGGAGGTTTATTTATGCTTTAAATAAATCCTCCACTGTTTATACAAATGTGGCCTAAATCATTTGAAATGTTCTTATTAGTAAATCTATGTCTAACAAACACATCATTTTGCACCATATTCATTTAATTGCCTTTTATAAAAAGGGACAACTTTACAGTTTTAGAGCCTGTGTTCCGCCATCTTGAAATCACGTGATTGATGATGTCACACGCCTGTAAACATCCCATTGTTTTCTATTGGAGTGAAAATTTCAGCCTGATTTTTAGATCATTTAGCAGCTTTTTCAGTCAAAATGCAAATTTGTGCTGCTTTTGTCCGTGATTACTCCCTAACTTCAGCCACCAGAGCGTGTCAGCGCACTGTTTAAGGGAGAGTAAAGGCCCCTAAGGAGAGCTCTTCTTCTCTGCCTCACCCCATTTTGATATCGCTGAACCCAGAGACATTTTAAACTAGATTTATATTTGAGAAATTTTAAGTATAGGATAGTTATTTTTTATTTATAGTGTGTGATTTTTATTTAAAATTAAACCTGTAAAAAATGGAATTTTAATCTGTTTTTACCTAAGTTTTTTTTTTTTGTTTTTTATACCAATTACTAAACACCAGTCTAATATGAAACCAACGTTTTGGAACTGTCGAGGCAAAAGTCGTTTACATTGATATCCTTAACATTTACTGATTATTTAGACCAAACAAAAGAAGCACAAGTTGTCATTTTGACCTAAAAAGCTATTAAATGATCTAAAAATCAGGCTGAATGTTTCACTCCAATAGAAAACAATGGGATGTTTACAGGCAGTGGGGCCGTGTCACATCATCAATGATTTCAAGATGGAGGAACACAGGCTCTAAAACTGTAAAGTAGTCCCATTTTTAAAAGTTAATAAAACTAATATGGTGCAAAATAATGTGTTTTGGTAAGCGTAGACCTTCTCATGCAGATATGGTCTAAATTCATGAGGCCCCCAAAGTAAACATACAAAATGACAGTAAAATACACAAAACAAAAGCAAGAATACGTTAAAAACAATACAACAAATTACAACATTGCAGGAAATATATTAAAAGACAAGAAAAACACAGAAAATACTCCAAAAAAAAAAGAAAAACTATTACAAAAATTAACAAAACAACAACAGTAATTGACAAGAAAAACACAAAATTATTCCGCAAACCCAAAGTACTGACAACCAAGCAAAACGACAACAGAAATACACAAAATGTTTTCCCAAAAAATGCTAAATGACAAGACAAATACACAATATGACTAAAAAAAACATACATTTTAGAGGAAAAATACACAAAAGGACAGCAGGAATGTATGAAGCGCCAACAACAACAGATATACACAGAAAAAACACACATTATTATGAAAAGTCTTTGTTCTTTCCTGTTTTAATGCTCAGATCAGTCATTATTCTAAATTCTGACATAATGTTGAAAATGTGGCCTTTGGATCAAACAAACACATTTTTGTGGCCCTCGCTGTGATAGAAATGTACGGTATTAGAACAGAGATGGACCATTTCTAAGATTTTTGGCCACATTTGTAAAAAATATCGGAAGATCCCTTTAAAAGCTTTCTAGCAAAAGTTAAAATCAATTCACCACATTGAGCATCTTCAGTGTAAAGAAGGTCACTCGCTGAGAGCAAATCATATAAAACCTGATTTAATATGCAAGCGTTTGCTCCCTTCTTTTTTAAATAACGTCGCCTGAAAACACGGTTTAAATGAAGAGCAGTCTCAGATTATTTTGTGAAGCAAAAAAAAAAAACATTTAAAAAAAGAAGCGACAAACATTTTTGCTGGAGCTCAGATTACAGAGCGAAGACTGTAAAGAACAGCCGCCATCCTCATCCGTCACAGGCCATAAAGCATTTCCCCATGAGAGCTCCGGCTATTTACAGCAAATAACTGGCTTTATGTGGAGGTGGCTGAGATATGCAGAGACACGACAGAGAGAGAGAGAGAGAAGCCTGCTTTCTGCACAGCAGATTAAAGAACGAGATGGATGCATTGCGGAGATTTAGTGGAATGTGCTCAACGAGAAGTGCAAACGTAAATCTGTGCTTCTCCAAAGACGTAACAGTTTCCAGACGTACTGGTACCGCTTCCACTGAGTAGAAAGTAAACCCTCTTGAAGTAGGATAACTGTTTAAAATACATAAAACAGACCCCAAGAGAAAAATAATATGCAGTAGCACAAAAGGCGGCGTTAAAGCTGCAGCAAATACAAAACTCTGAACTTAAGTGAACCCAAACATGCTGATTTTTTGCTTGTATAGACGATATTTTTTGTATTTTTTTTTTGTTTTTTAAACTGTAGCTGTATTTCATCCAAAAGTGAAGGACTGAAAGTTGTTGACAAAACGATGGCGGATGTTGATTTCGTGGCTTCCAGAAACACCAAATATGTTAGAAATTGGAGTGACCGCACATCACGGAATAAAAAATAAGGAAAGCAGGAGAAAAATGACATTGAGGGAATCAATGTCTTTCTTTGTCTGGTGAAAAACCCCCAGAGAAATCACATTAAGTACAAAGTACAAACACAACATTTCTGCTTCTGTGCCGTCTTGGCATTTTTCTATGGGACTCCAAATCCCAGAATGCAATGCAAGAAACTTTTACAGAGTTAAAGTCACTGTGGGCCTGTACTACGAAGCTGGATGTTCTCTTATCGCTTTCAGACCCAAACATTCAAGAATGAATCCATTAATTCATGTTTTCTGTGGTGATGTAGAGAACATCAGTCCTGTCAGATAATAAAAAATACAAATATTGTCCACTTTATGATGTAGGCCGAGCTGTATGAACGCAGCATTAGAGCAGAAACAAGGTCTGTGCCTTAATAAAGTGAAACTGATCAGATTAACGTTGTATAATCTCACTAATTTAAGCATTAACACTGCTTTTTCTGCAGCAACAGCATTGTTTTTGGTCTAAATTATAGATTTTAATTCCTCATTTTACGTACGTGCACGTAGCCAGGCTGAAATCACGTCTTTAGTGAACGTATTTATATCCTGTCTCGTAGTACACCTGCTTTGTGACAGAGAATGTTAACTTAGCTTAAGCTATATCCTGGATATACTTATCCAGCTTCATAGTACAGGCCCATCAAGTTGATAAGAAACTTCCGTCAACATTTGTTTGCGAGTAAATCCTTTTCAGATTTCTGAAAAACGTGAGTTATGTGCTTAAAGTTTCTGAGAAATCTATGGTTATTTATGATTCTTTTGAAATGCCAAAAAATACCTAACCAGTGTTTTTTCCTATGGTCTACTACTGCTGGTGATTCATATACATTAATGTATATACTGTAAGTCCCTCCTTCGTCCTACAGACCCCTATACAAATGGAAACGATCGCCGAGTGCGCCCAGCCAATAGGCTTCGACTTCCTGTTTCTGAGGCTGTCAATCAAAGTGAATGTAGAACTGTGCACGGAAACAAGGCCGTGGTTTTCAGCAAACATGTAAATATGATTTTGGCTCTTACCTGACACATAGACCTACATCAATGCGACCTTGTTATGTTCTGCGATGCGCGTGCAGAAAAGTAGAGGCGTGGCTTCTGGTAGATTGGCAGAGGCAGAGGGAGGAAGTGGAGCTTTTGAGGGCGGGACATCGAGACGTTTCTCAGCAACTCAGAATAGCAGCTTTAAGCAGCGTTAACTCCTCAACTTACATTTCTAATATTTTATTTATGAGTTGCTGCAAGAAAACACATTCATCCTGAGGGTTTGTTTAAATCCAAGCGCCTCAAGTTGTAGCTGCAGTGATTGAGAAAGACACGTATTCATAAGCTTTGCCCATAATTGAAGATCAGATCGCAGGCTCACGCTGGATTAGAATCAACATGATTCATTACAAATGCAGCAGGAAACTCATCTCTTCATTTTTAAGATGCAAAAGTTAAAAGTTTATGAAACTACACTAAACAATAAACAATGAATAATCGTGAAAAATGAATTTGTAAATGAAGATATGGACTTTAATCCTATTTTCTGAGTTTAACACGCCTGTTATTTCACCAAAGCAGCTAAAAACATCCAAATGGATCAAAGTGTGACATTTGTAATCCTGTATTTGTATCTGCTGCTCTGTGTGTGAGCGGTTCTACTGTAAGAAGTCTTCCTTTTCTCTCTTTGTCCCTGTGGGATGGTTGGCTAAGAGATTTAAGGTTTAGTTCTGCTGAAACATCAGCGGGACGTAAAGGCCATTCCTAATGAGCAGCTTTGGGATTTTTCCCTGTGGTTAAAATGGAGTGCACATAAAAATAGGACGGGAACACCGTCCAAAATGTGGCGGTTAGCCTCATGAATATTTTGGATTGAATATTTATGACGTGAGAGGTAGTGAGGGCAGCGAGGCTTCTTCTCAGCTGGAGGATTAGCTTGATCCGAGCCGCGATGAAATCTTTATGCGTGGAGGAGATACGAGCCACCGCACCACAGAGCTGGTGGGCTCAGGTTTCTTTTGCTCGGTTTGAAAACATATTTGTTGAAACAAATGTGTGATAAATAATAAAATTTGCTGGAGAGGATATTTAATCAGATAAAGACATGGTGTAGGCCTCCATAGATCAATAAATCCACACAAACAAACACAAAAGGCTGAAAATTGACACCTTTGTTGGCATAGTCGGAAAAGTTCGGTGCATAGCATTATTTGAACAATTTCAGCCCCTTTTTGGTTATTTTTACCCTTTTTCTGCAACTACATCAAACTTGCCATATTTTAACCTATTTTCATCACTTTTTCTCATATTTTTGCTCCTTTTAATGTATTTTGGCTACATTACTCCCATTTTTGCCACTTCATCACATTTCAACGCCTTTTCTGCACATTTTTTCTACGTTCAAGACATTATCAGCACTTATAAACCCTTAACACCACTTTTCCCCTTAATGTCACATATGTTGATCAATTATGGTAACTTTTAACCTCTTTTCATGCATATTTTTGCCAATGTAACCACATTCACGATTTGTCAATCAAGACCATTATTTAAGCCAATATTGACACTTTTAACCCTTTTTTACCACTTTTTCTGTCCGTTTGTCAATACTCTCCTCTAATTTGCAACTTTTAACCAATTTAAAATCCCATTTCACCACCTTTCCCCCCATTGTTGGTCACAAGGATTTACACCTTTAAGTTCACTTTATACTATGGCCCCAATAATAATAAACTTACTGGATAACAGTGGATGTTATTCAGATAAATAATAAAATATACATGTGATATCACCTGAAATATTGGAAATAAACTAGAACAAAAATGAAATAAAGTCAATCAGTGTCGCATCGTCTGGCGAATGACGTAAAAACACTTCCACAACCCACAATGCAGTGCACCAAACTTTTCAGACATTGTCAATAAACCAAGTGTTTACAGTGTAGATCAAAACAAAGTGGAAATTTCAACCTTTTACATCATTTTTTTATAAGTAAATGATAATGATAATAAGTTTAGTCAATAGCACAATGGAGGGACTACGATACGTGAGTTTTATGGATCAAATGAGCACATGTTGATATTCTACTTGGTCAAATCTCACTTCAAAGGTGTGTGTGCACGCGTTAGGCTGCCTTGTGTCTAGAGAAAGCTGGTATAGATTTGATTTATTACACTTGACCTAAACAATGCTAATGCTAGGTTAATGCTAACACTAGGCTAATGCGCAGCTAACATTAACGCTGGGCTAATGCTAATGCAGTGTGACGCGGGTCAGCACCTGCATTAGGAAATGTAAATATTCTTGTTACACTTAAACAAAAATAGCAGGTAAAAATCTATTGATAAACGGTAAAACTGAATCAGTTTAAAGTAACTGACAAGGAACGTTTAACGACATTCAGGAATATTGAGACGGTTTTGATTTTTCTGCTTCTGTTGGATTTAGTTTTTTACGTGAGAAAACGCACATAACAAAAAATGGTGCCCAGATATTCACTCTGTTTTTATGAGAAAAACACATTAAAAACTGCTTTGACTGTGGTTAAAGTTTGAGACGTTTTAAACCACAATCTAAATTTCCCATAAATCAGCATTAATACATGTGTTTTTCTGAGAAGATACATTACTTTCCTTTCCAATGTTGACAGTAAGTAGCACAAATTTACATCCAGAGTTTGGATTTTATTTCTCAAAACATTGGTAGTTTGCTTTAAATGTGATATTGCTCTTTATAACACAATAAATCAGTGAAACTTATTACTTTTCATTTATTAAAAATGATTTAAAGGAGTTAAAAAAAACCTCACTGACGTTTTGTTTCTAATTTGTGTCCCAGTTGTACGTTTTAGGGCACTTTCCACATTAGAGCAGGTTAACTCATCACAGAGACATTACATGACGTTTCCCAGCATGCATTGGAGTTAATTATTGATTTCAGTCATGGTGTGAGGGCAGGTTTCACACAGAGATAATTGATCATTTGACTTTTCATTCAGCGTCTCAAGGGTTGAATATTCACATCATTGTGAATCAGTCAAAGACATGTTTGATCACTGCCTTAATGTCATGTTGCGCCATTAAAAGATCTTCACTTTATACTTTATACCTCATTGATCCATGGGAGGTTAAAGGTTCATATAAAATGTGCATCAAATAATGATCTGGAACCTAAACCTAAAAAATCTTACGCTTTTAATCTGAAGGGGATATCTTTTTATGCAACCTATTCACAATTCTAACAAAATATCCAAAATAATTCATTTGTAGTTAGATAATTGAGTAGGAAAGAATCATTTTTAACTGCATATTTTTTTAGAAAATATTTGCGTGACCTTGTGGATAAAAACTAAAGACCTTTAGGACAAAATTTCACACTCTTATTTTATCTCAAATTTGAGATACAGCTGCTTAAAGCTGCAGTATGTAGAATTGTGAGACTTGTATAGAAGCAACCACACTCCCCCACCCCTCCTTGTTTCTATCTATCGTTCCTTACCGGTATCCTCGTGAACGCGCCCAAAATGTGGAGCTCTTTGCGACTTTTTTCTCAATGGCGACGAGTAACAAATGTAGGGACTTTATCCGCGATGGGGACTTCTTCTGCTGGAATGTCCGACATTGTACCTTTGCTACAGAGGGCGTGAACGCGCACTGACTTTAGTTGAGCAGCCAATAGTAACGCCCCAAAACATTCTGTTTGTAAAAAGATCTCTGATTGGCTGAAAGGTCGCGTCATGCTCCTGGATTTCTAAATCTCTTATAAATTGCCAAGAGAAGGTGTGAAAGTGCACTGTCCTTTCAGAAAACTTTGAATTTCAATATCCTCAAAGGTGATTGTGGATTTTTGACCAAATTAAGCAAAACAACACTTTTTATAACTCCAAATATCAGCATTGTTCAGTCGGGCTCTATTTCATACTGAGGGTTATACTGACTCCGAGGAGTTATTCTGACTACAATGGCTCAGATTCAGCATCCTCACTTGCCTTTTCTTCAGGAAATGATATTGATCTAGTTAGGTTACTAGCTGTAACTATGGGGCATTAGCATTTGGATCTGGACGATAAAAAAAACATTGTGAAAAAAACAAAAATTGTAGATAAACAACCCAAGCACAGAGTCTGGTTGTGTTGAAAACCACTGAACCATGAAGACCCTTCACTCAATAGAGGTCCCATAAGACCTGATACAGTCCCTGACATCCCAGTATCTGCTGTTAACCTGATGCACCTCTTCTACTCCTACTCTCCTCTCTCTGCTGCTGCTGCTGCTGCTGCTGCTGCTGCGTTGTGTGCTTCACTGATGCTGAGACTTCAACAGTCAAGTTTCCCAGCACAGATTCACCGACATCAAAGTCAAACGCCTCGTGTTTCAAAATCAGGCGCAAACTCTCCTGAGAACCTGCCAACTCGTTCCTCGTTCCTCACGACAAATCCAAGAGCAGCACAAATTACAGAAAACTAATAATGGCACGGTTAAAGATAAACCAGAAATGTTGACGTCTATTTTAAGTTTCGTCAGTTTTGTCTTTGAAGTGTGTCAAACCCTCGGTTCGTCCAAATTGTTCTAATTTAAGCGTTGGCCTGAAGCAGTGAGTGAGCAGTACCTCACGTGTCGAAGTTAATGAAGATGATTCTTTTTTTAAACGCATGCAATTACATGAAGACACTTTGTTTCACTCACACGCACATGTTCAGGTTCACACGCGTCTCTTCAGAAAAGTTTGGAAAACTTATGCAATATACAGTAAATACTGCACACTAACTGTTTAAAGACACCTTTATTTATAGTTTGTTTCCCCTTAATGTCATTTTCTTTTGTCATGCTCATTGAGCTCGTTTGATGGAAAATAAGTAATAAGTAATGTCTAACATAAGCATGGGAAACTGGCGGTCCGGGGGCCAAATGCGGCCCTCGATCTTGTTTTGTGCGTCCCTTAAAGTTAAGGTGACATATCCCCTTTTCTTTTTGTAGCCAATTTGTGTATTTCTGTTGTTCTTTTGTGTGTTTTTTTGTAAATGTGTGTTTTTGTTTTTATTTTATTGTCCTTTGTGATTTTTTGTTTAGTCAGTTTTCCGTATTTGTTGTCCTTTTGCGTATTTCTATTGTCCTTGTGTGTATTTGTTTTTCTATTTTTGTATGTTTGGAGTCATTTGCTGTATTTTGTCCTTCTGTGTATTTGTTTACATTTTTTATGGTTTCTAGATTCATTTTGTGTTTTTCTACTGTGAATTTGCGTGTTTTGTGTATTTTTATGGTCCTCTATTGTACATGTTTTGCAAATTGTATATGTTTAGTGTATTTATTATGTTATTCTTTTGAGTTTTGTAGTCATTTCTGTGTATCTTTATTGTTGTTTTGTGTGCTGTGAGCCATTTTGTGTATTTTTGCTGACAATGTGCATGTTTCTGTTGTGTTATTGTGTATTTTTATTTTCCTTGTGCGTAAGTTTTGCTTATTTTGTATGTTTTTTTGGAGTAATTTTGTATACATCTGTAATTCTGTGTTTATTTTTAAAATTAGATTGAGGGCCACCAGTTGTCCACGTCTGTAATAGAATGTCCGTCCTAATACCTTGCAGTGGGTCTTTCTGGTAGTAGAGTTTGAATAGAAGAGCAATCGATAGTGTCTGAGGACCAACAAGGGTAGAACCCCCCCCCCCATGACTCTTCATCTGCTACAGTCTGACAGACAGCTGTTCCTATGGGGAGAACCAGCAGGCAGACACAACTACTCCAGGCCGTAACTCATCTGTCCATCAACCATCAATCACGCTCCTGTCTTTGCTTTAACCCCCCCCCCCCTCGTCCATGTTTTCCTCTAATCCCCTCGCCCATGTTTTACAAAACCCACAGACATTGTTGGTTCAATTAAATCAATTTACAGGTGAACAGAGACTAAAACCAAAAACTGCTTTTAAAAAGAAATGAATGTATTTTATCTAAACTGTATTTTAGCTCATTTCTAAAGTAATGAATAATAAACATGTTATCCAGTATTCTAATTTAGGGGTTCTCAACCTTGGGGTCGGGACCAGAATCCTTTAAGAAACTGAGAATATATTTTTTTGCACCAAACTTGCCATATTTTAACCGATTTTAATCACTTTTCCTGCCATATTTTTGCTCCTTTTAATGCATTTTTGCTGCATTATTCCCATTTCTACCACTTTTACATCACATTTCAATGCCTTTTATGCAATTTTTTTTCACTTTCAAGACATTGTTGGTACTTATAAACCCTTTCCCACCCAACTGTTGTCACTTTTAGCCTCTTCAGCATATTTCAGGCTTACTTTCACGATGTCATGCCCATTATTTGCCAGTTTAAACTGACACTTTTAAGCAAACATTGACACTTTTAACCCTTTCTACCACTTTTTCTGTCCGTTTTTGGTCACTCTAATTTGCAACATTTAACCAGTTTTTAAAATCCCATTTCACCAACTTTTCCACCATTTTTGGTCACTTTTAACTCATTTTTATTTATTTAAAACAAGGACTTTAAGATGACGATATACTATTCTATATAAACCGGTCTCTGGCACTTTTATTTTGGGGGTCACGGGACAAAAAGGTTGAGAACCACTGATATAATCATGGTTTTTTGGGGCTATTTTGACCTTAGCTGTGGATACAGACTGGACGGAGGGGCAAATGAGCACACTGGGGGTGGATGTGGCACACATGCATCATTGAGCAAAGACGGGTCAAACTGTGCGTCGGCGATCAGCCATCTGGACATGACCGCCACAGACTAAACTGAAATCTACAACTACATCAGATCTGAAGTTTCTTTGCCTTAGAGGCAGTGTTTCTAAAAGAATGAGTCAGCAGAAAAAGAAGAACCAAATAAGTGAAAGTGCTTCATACATTAAAGCTGCTTCTAATCAGATAAAGACAGTGTAGGCCTCAGAGATATCAATGGTTGTAAAATGCTGTCTACTGTAAACACTCTCTTATTGATATTGTTGGAAAGGTTTTGCGCATTGCATTGTGGGATGTGGAGTCCCATAGACAGATGGTTAGAGGTGTTTTTACTTCTAGATTTCTTGTGTTTCTTCTCCAGACAAAGATTGGTTTGACGACATTAAATTTCATCCTGATTTGATTCTTTTCATCTAAACACCCGCCATTGTTTGGCCACAACTTTCAATCCGTGAAAACACCAGTAATGCGTTCACGCCAAATGCGACTTCAGCGACTCTGACAACTAGATTACATTCAAACTCAAGTGACTTCTCTTCAAATAATGCGACTCGCGCAATCTCGGCGACGCAATCGCATGATCTGAGTCACGGGAAGTCGCTCAAAATTGAAAATGTTGAACTTGGAGTGACGCTGTGTCGCGACGTCCATTCGGCAACGAGTTTCTCCCCATGTCACTCCCCCGGTCGTCATGTCGCTAGGATAGATGAAGCGATAAATTGAACAAAAAGCACGACTATGTTCAAGCGACTCATCACGGGCGATTTAAGCAACTATAGTCGCTGAAGTTGCGTTCAACGTGAATGCACCTTAAGAATCATGTAAAAACACTTGTGGGATGGGCAACTCTATCACAGCGGGGGCAACAAAAATGTGATTGTACGTGATCCGTATATGATCAATATTCACGTCAGCATTCAGAATAATGACCAATCAGAGCATTAACATGGTCTGATTTTGTAGTTTTGTCTGTGTTTAGTCATTTTGCGTGTTTTTCTTGTCGATTTCTGTATTTTCCTTTCATTTTATTCATAGTTTGTCTTTGGTTTGTCTTTGTCGTTGTTTGTTCAAGTGGTTTTTGTATTTTGCGCCAATTTCAACCTTTTACTTTCTTTTTTTTGGGTAAATGATCTTGGATTTATGGACCTATGAGGTGTACAGTATATACTGTGTCTTCATGCTTTAAAAAGTTCACGTTTGGGGTCGTGACCAGAAAACGTTTGAGAACCACTTATCGAGAAGTAAAGCAAACAGTATTGTATTTGTATTTGAAGACATAAGCTCTTAGTGTTTACAAAGTTTTGACAGCTTCAAGTCACTTCCAACATTTTTGTGATCACAACATTGTGACATAAAGGCTAGAATTATCCACAACGTGAGGCTGATGATGACGTGAACAATCGTCAGGGTCAGACTCTGGTATTGTTCACACACTCACACTCGTCTCTAGCCGAGCTGTAATCCTTAAAATGAACCTCACATCAGTGCCGACACTGGCCGAGGAGGCGCGAAGGCCAACGTTAAGCACACTGGATATCTGATGCAAACACATACGACGACACGGAGAATTTGGTGGGAAGAAAAAAAACAAAACAGTGTGAACTCAATTACTTCTGCCTCAGAGACGATGCTGAAGAGTCCACAGACAGAGAGAGAGGGAGGAACGTGGCGTAGAGTCAATCCGCTGCTGTGCAAACACTACACGATGAGTTCAATAGGCTTTGCCGAGCACAATAAAGACGAGAAAAGGAACAGTGGCACGCGGTGATTCACCCAACGCTGTTTGTTTTAGCTGAAGAGGAAGACATGAAACGAACCACGCGGTGGAAGCGGTTTCCGTCTCACAAAGACAAACTAGAAAGTGAACGCGACACAGAGCGAGAGCAGGTAAACCTGAGATGTGATCGGCATACGTTTACCACAGCGTGTTATAGGTGCTGCACGAAGTTCATCTTCTCTAGCGTAAACCGGTTAGGAGCAATGGACGTAAGGCCTTAGACCAGATCTACGTAACTAGTAGCATTATAGGAAGTTATGGTAGGATAGATTCCATTTCTGGATCAGTAAATGTTGTTCTGCTTTTGTGTGGCTAGTCTTATTTACATATTTAGTATTTTGCCATTTCAGAATCAGAATTCCTTTATTAATCCCACGGGGAAATTGCTTAAAGGCAGAATCAAGAAAACAATGAGTACTTTGAGAATGTCAAGGTGGGCTCAAGTGTCTTCTTTTTTGGAAATCAAATTATGATCACCCTACTCAAAGAAGAAGCTCACAAAGCAACAGAAAAGTAAGTAAAATTATAACAAAAACACACAAAATGACAGCAAAATTACTCAGCAAAAGTGCACAAACTTAGTTGAAAAACACACTACAAAAATAACTGGTAAATGACAACGTAAACACACAAAAAAGCAACAAAATTATGCAAAAATGACAGCAAAAATGCACAAACGTACTCAAAAAACACAAGAGAATGAAGTGAACGCGACACTAAGCGAGAGCAGGTAAACCTGAGATGTGATTAGCATACGTTTACCGCAGCGTGTTATAGGTGCTGCAGAAATGTCATTTTCTCTAACGACAGCCGTGTAGGAGGAATGAACGTGAGGCCTTAGACCAGACTTAGGCCTGAGGGCCACATCCTAATTTTTTGCGGCCCCCCAAAGTCAATGTACAAAATGACAGAAAAATACACAAAACAAGAGCAAGAATACATTAAAAACTACAAAGAATTACAACATTGCAGGAAAATACAGTAAAAGACAAGAGAAAACACAGAAAATACTACAAAAACTACTACAGAAATGAACAAAACAACAGTAATACACAAAATTACAAAATTAGTAAAAAATGTTAAAAGTACACAAAAACACAAAAAAAATGACTCTGCAGACCCACAGTACTATTAAAATTACAAAAATGCAAAAAGGCAACACAAATACACAATATGACTCCAAAAACATATATTTTACAGGAAAAATACACAAAATGATAGCAGAAATGCACAAAATGCCTCACAACAAGCAAGACAACAACAAACATACAGAATGACAGAAAAACACACAAGTGGGGCCAAAAAAATTTGTTTTGTTTTTTTTTTTTTTTTAATCGGAGGGCCATATGATCAATATTCATGTTGATCTGAGCATCAACACAGAGTTTTTAATTACATTTTGTGTGTTTTTATATTGCATATTTGTGCTGTCATTTTGGGGTAATTTTTATGTATTTCTGTTGTCGTTTTGCAGAGTCATTTTTCATTTGTTTTTCTTGTCTTTTTGTGTACTTTTGTTGTCATTTTCTATAATTTTGTATATATTTTCTGAGTAATTTATCATTGTTTTTCTTTTTTTCATTTTTGTTGTAGTGTTGTTATTTTTTGCACTATTTTCTGTGTTTTTCTCGTGTCTTTTACTGTATTTTCCTGCAATGTTGTAATTCTTTGCATTTCTAATGTATCATTGCTTTTGTTCTGTGTATTTTTCTGTCATTTTGTACATTTACTTTGACCGAGGGCCACGTGCCTATGTCTGGTCTATGTATTTAACACAGACCAGACAAGAATCTCAAACTCCGCCTATGCCCTAGACGTGAGGCCGGTAATGAGTTGTGTATTTATGAGACCCGGTAGTGTCTGTGACATCTGCATAATCTATTCATGAAGGTCATGATGGGATCTCCGTTATTCTTTGACTCCGATCTAATAGAAGAACTCTGAGGTGAGAGCGGAAAGAATAGTAATGAAGATGAAAACTGAGAAAGGAAGTACGGTAATAAAGATGGATGATGTAAAATAAAGTGGAGAAGGAAGTGAGTGAGGAAGTACTAAATGGTCCAGGACAGAAAAGGACGACGGGAACGTAATAAATTGAGAGACATTGTTTTGGGCAGTGGAGAAAAAAAAAAAAGATGGAGGCAGAGGAGCCGAGGTGAGACTGAGAGCAATTACAGAGAGAACAGCCTGAGGATTTCAATTAACCATGTCATTCTGCCCAACACAGGTGAATACCAATGATTCACATGCTCACTATCAACAATCTATAGACACAGCAAGGACAAACACACTAGGAATAACAGGAAAACACACAGACATGTTCATAAAAGAGAAGAAAACAAGCATGTCTCCACTAATTATTATTATTATTATTATTATTATTATTATTATTATTATTATTATTATTATTATATAACAATAGAAAAACCTCCGCTAAAGCTCCAAATCTCCTCTTTACCTCATATTAACAGTTATCTGGATTATGGAACCATTATCATTCACACTTTAACGCAAACTCAATGCCCGTGGGCCAATTCACGCCCTTTAGAGCAGTGTTTCTCAAACGGGGGTGCGTGTACCCCTACGGGGGTACTTAAGAGAGTGGGTGGAAAATGAACAAATAAAGTGTCAGTCTTGACCAGAAATGGTAAAAAATTATAATAAATCTATTCAGGAGCCACTAAATCAATGTTTTTCAACCATAGGGTCAGGACCCCATGTGGGGTTGCCTGAAATTTCTGGATTATTATTATTATTATTATTATTATTTTTAACATTAAAACAACACACAATTATAAACAACTATTTCTACACTTTCACTTGCTGAAATATAAATGTAGTTCAACTAAAATGCAGTAAAAAAATAATAAATAAATAAAATCTGAGCTCGAACATGATCAAAAAATAAATTCTAGAAAAAAATGTTTTTTGGGGTCGCCAGAAATTCTTGATATCAAAATGGGGTGACGATCCATCCTCTCCTCCCTGCTCCCTTTCCCCTCCACTTAGGTGTAACACTGCTCTCCCTTTTTATATCCTCCCTATAATAAAAGATTTCTTACCCTTCCTTAGGGAGGGCTGGTGATGGTCACAATTAAGCAATAAAATAAATCAAGGTATTTTATTGCAATGACAAAATATGCATTGCTGTCTCATAATGATTGCACTTCCTGTGGTGTTGACCTTTGACAGCATGTGCAGACAAGAAAAAAAAAACCCACTGCATTAAATACTGTTTATTTCCACTTATTTACAATTTGAAATTATTTAAAATGTGTGTTATTATCACTCATTTCCATCCATCTTTATGATCTATAGAAATGGACTAGTATGGAATCAGAACAGGATCATAATGAATGAACTCTTCATGAATGCACATGCTTTGTTTCACAGTTGTATTTCAGATTCACAAATGCACACGATCTGTTTCGCAAATACACACTTTATGCAAACGTGTAATATAAATTCACAAATGCACACGCTCTACTTCACAAATACTATTTTGAGACACACATGTAATATAAATCCACAGATAATGCAAATTGCTGAGTGTGCATTTACAAACCTCTGTGTATTTGTGAGAGAAATGTGTGTGTGGTGAATTTTGAGACGATCCTGACGTCACGGGTCAATGAACGTCACCATTGGCTGACAAAAGTGATTGACAGATTCATCAGCCAATCAGGTGTGTTTGCTTTCAGCCAATCATGTGGCTTCTTACATTTTCTCCACACTCTTGGTTGAACACATATCAGTAGCTCTGCAGTTGGTTTAAAAGTGTAGAGAAATATGACTGTGAAACAAAGCATGTGCATTTGTGAAAAACCCTGCATGAGTTCATTCATTATGATATTGTTCTGATTCCATAGAAAAACCACTAAAAAAAAAATATCACGATAAATTGGCAACTCGGATCAATTTGAGTTATTGATCCAGCTGAGGTAATTGAGGGGAGAACCTGATATAAATGGGTCAAAATTCATAAAGATCCGTCAATTACGAACCAAAATACGAATCTTTGAAAACTTTTAGATTTTTGAAACTGATCCAGAATCAGTTTATTGATCTGGATCAATGGAATCTTCCGTGGCGAAAAGGTCCATCTTTGGTTACATTTTTGTCAAAAACCACTTAGTATTTTTAATGTAACCCTTCTAACAGACAAACAAATGATGATAAATAAACAATGGTGAAAATATGACCTCCATGGTGCAGGAAATAACAAATCTACAATTCCTTAATGGAATGAGGTTCCCAGAGTTCCTGTGTGAAGGAAAGGAAGAAAGAACCCAGTACATTTGTTAGTGTCACAGAGATGAATGGCTGTGAGAAGGAGAAAGGAGAAAAGACCTTGTTGGTTAGCACCAGAGCAATGATGTCGGCCAAAGGCCACCGTGCTACACACACTGTGATTAAGTCAGCTCTGTGAGGTCAAACACACTGGTCCCAGTGAGGAACATTAGCTGATGAAGTTAAGCTCCTACGGATAATAAGAAGGCATGGATTTCAATCTATTTAAAGCTGCTGGAGACAATCTTTGTGGTTTTTTTTCTTTTTTAATTAAGTGAAGACGTAGCGTAGCCTCATAGATCAGAAAGTCTAGAAAAGGAGGTGTAAGATGTAGCTATAGAAAAAATAAAAATAAAAAGTATAGAATAGCACGGTTTTGTATTAATCTCCAGAGGTGTAAATGGACACTTTTCAGAAAAGCTTTTTGTTAACTGTATTTTAAATTTGTAATATCCTTTAATGTTGCTGCTCTTAAGATGTTTATGCACCCATGTTTTATTATTATTTTATTATGATGTTGCATTTGTATTTTTACCACAACTCTGTACAGGACTTTGTGATTTTATCTGCAAAAAGCACTTTATAAATAACTTACTTACTTACTTAAATAGTACTGATATATCATATACTAGGGATGTAACGATTAATCGTAAGGCAGTTAAAAATTGATTCATAGGTATCACGGTTGATATCAATTTTCTGACAATTGAATCGCAGTACTTTTCTTAACCAGCAGAGGGCGCTATCCGATAGTGTTGGCGGCGGGCGGAGTCTGCTAATACTTTCTTTCTGGCCGCCTTCTACTCTTAAACATGTTCATAAATGATTCATTACCCCTTTAGCACCGAAAGAATATCTGTAATATTACTTGAATATCTGTAAAAGTCACGTTTTTCTATTAGCTCTGTCTGCTAGCATAGCATCTCTTCTTCACTGCAAGATCTCTGCATGAATGAATGAATGAACTATTATGTAGTTTTGCATTGTTTATTATAGAACCAGAATTTAAATTAATAGGCTTCATTTTCATTGTATTATTCCTTTATTTATTTAATTCAAGATTTATTTTATGTTAAATTGGATTGTTTTGAATAGTTTATCAAGGAATTCTTTTGACAATGAAAAATAAAAGGAAAATAATACAGTATTTTCTAGTTTTTTTCCCAAAAAAAAATTTGTCTACAGTCCCATTTTGTAAATGAAAAAATCGCAAGAGAATCGTATCGTGAACCCAGTATCGTGAATCGAATCGTATCGGGAGTTGAGTGAATCGTTACGTCCCTATCCTATACTCAAGTAGAAGCACTGGTACTTGATTGAAACTGTACTCAGGTACAAGTAGATCACACATAAAATACTCAAGTATAAGTAAAAAGTAGCACAGTTAAAATGTACTCAAAGTAAAGGTAGTAACTAGTAACTCCCACGTTTATTGTTGGTAATAAATCTTGGTACGGTTCCCTTGCGTACAGTAAATATCTCACGTATAAACTTAAAAAGGAAAAAGACCAAATCTACCACAATTGAATCTTCATTTATTTTCCACAAAGGCATCTGTATAAAATAAAAGGTTTGTCAAAATGTACAATTATTTTTTCATATATAAAATAGGCAGTGGCTATCTGTACGTTTGCCGTATCAATAAATCTGACATTCTATCCGTACACGGCGCCTCTATTTGGCCAGTTTAGGTCACGTGACTAAGACTGAACCTTACCCTAACCCTAAAAACTGTTGCGATATTGAGTTATATCGTAATCCTAACCCTAAGACGCTACGTACTTGTACTTTAGTAAACATACCAATAGCACCCAGGGTTGTCGGTACGGCAACCGTACAAATAAACACTTTCTATAAAATAACACCAATTAATTCAATTCAAAATAAATACATTTCTAAGTATAGCTATGTTTATAAATTCTAAAACTGAGAAAATAACCTTTATTTAATGCTGTTTTGGTGCCGTGAATTACGTTTAATCTGATTGGTCGGCTATGATGTGATGCATTTGATTTTTGTCTGGTCATTTCATTTCTTTTGTAGTTTCACAAGAAATAATAATTTACTCAGTAAAGTTTGGGTGTAGAAATGAACAAACAAATTACGTTACTTCTTTTAAATCGTACTTAAGTACAAGTAAAATGACTGATTTAGAAATATATTAAAAGTAACTCAAATACAGTAACGTGTGTACTTGTAATCTGTTACTTTCACCTCTGTTAATCTCCACTGTAAACAATCCCTTATTGACATAGGAACACAGTAGCTGTTTCCATGACAGTTTTTCAAAAAAATAAAAGCGATATTTCTAAATGTTGATAAAGTATAACTGCGATATGAATGTGTTTTCATTCAAGTTTTTTTTTTTAATCAGGAGCCTCGTAACTATAGTGATGGAAGATGTACGCTCCTTATAAAACCGTTTTCCTTTGATGTTTTGCCCAATCCTTTGCGAAGCACGTCTGCATCCGTTCGGCCTATTTTTTGTACTATTGAAAAGGTTGAAACACACTTAAGAATTAGAAATGTACGTTTTTTGTAAAGGACGTTGCATAAACAGTTTATAATAAAACAATTTATTTTGGTTTTTATTTTATTTTTGATTGTCAATGTTGTGTTTTGAGTCGTAGTTTTTGTATATATTGTCTTACGGTGATTTTTCCTTTTTGTCTTTTCTTATTAAATTAACAATGGAAAACACCACAAAAACAGTCACATTTAAATGTGTACTATTGAAATATTTAACAAACGTCGTATGGTCAGTTTACATTCAAATATCACGTTCCAGGATTTGAAAACGTAGCTAGTGATTGGCTCGACTCCATTTTTGTTCTAGTTCCTTCCCAGTAATTAATTTCGGCTGAATTTGCGAAAGCTCCAAAATAATCACCCACCATTGTTTTTGCCACAGTTTTTTGGGGGCAAACACAATAAATCATGGTAGGAATGAACTTTCAAGTCAAAATTTCCAACTTTTATATCTTTTTTTCAAGCAAATTGTCTCCAATTTATTGATCTACTTACCTAATAAAAGAAAATCTGCTATGCAATCATCATATCTTTACTTGATTAAATGCTAAAATGCTCTATTGAGATCAAACGAGTAGCAAATACAATACATTGGGAAAAGGAGCAACAAGAACTGCAACAATGTGAAATTTTATGATGTTACAGGGTCTTGATCCCAGACAACATGGTTGTTTTTTTACTTTAAAACGTGGGTGGTTGGAAAGTGGAGGTAATGGTTTCTTGCCACACAACAGCTGTCATCTCGATACCTAATGGCTTTTCTACGCTCAGTTGTGACAGTTTTTACACTGGAGCGGCTCAAACGTAGCGATGTGTGCAACGGAGCAAAGCTCAAGGAGACGATATGTGCAGCAAATATCAAACAAAAGCAGAAAGAAACATAAAAAAAAAATCGTCCGGCAGAGTGTTGAAGAATGGACCGGGAGAATTGAGCAGTTTCGGGGCCCACCTCAGATACACAGAAAAGTGACAGAGTAATAGCCGATATTTTGCAATTTATCATCCTCTGACAGCACAATGAGACGCAGTGAATACAAAAAAGCCCTGGACTGAAATGATAAGAGTGGATTTTGTCTGACGGGGCAAAAAAAACAAAAAACTCCAAAGTGGGGCTCATTTGGGAGCGGAAACACAACTGGAGTTATTTCCTCTTCAATGCACACACGAATGGAAAATGTGAGTGCGATTAGTGTGAATTAGAGACCACCCAGTGCTTGAACGCAGCATTCACGTATGTCCCTCCGTTTCCGTGTACACCAGTGTGAAAGGTGTGGCAGGGTTCGTGGAACAATGACGTAAAACCGCTAATGCTACTTTAGCCTCCAGTGAATGATGATCTAGAATTATATGTTAAGGTTTAATTTATTCAGACAACTGTTATTCAGGAAATTTACCTTGATCTCTTTTGACATTTTTTGACTGTCAACTGCCAGTCTTCTCCAGAGGTGTCTGCTGATTGCTTTGATGTTTTTCCTTGACTTCCGTAGTTGACAGTCGAAAAATGTCAGGAGATCAAAGTACATTACCTGAAGAACAGCTGTCTGAATAAATTAAACCTTAACAAAATATTAAAAAAAAAAAACTTGCTAGAATTATTATGTGAAAGTCAAAGAAACAAAGTCATCAGCAGACGCCTCTGAAGAAAACTGGCAGTTGAGAGTCCAAACATGTCAGGAGATCAATGCAAATTTCCTGAAGAACAGTTGTCTGAATAAATGAAACCTTAACATATTATTTAAATAGAACTTGCTGAAATTATTATGCGGAAGTCACGGAAACATCAAAGCGATTAGAAGACGCCTTTGTAGAAGACTGGCAGTTGACAGTCCAAACAGGTCAGGAGATCAAAGTAAATCTGAATCTGAATAAATGAAACCATAACATATTATTAAACAAGAACTTGCTGGAATTATTATGAGGAAGTCAAGGAAACATCAAAGCGATCAGCAGACGCCTTTGAAGAAGACTGGCAGTTGACAGTCCAAACAGGTCATGAGATCAAAGTAAATCTGAATCTGAATAAATAAAACCTTAACATATTATTAAACAAGAACTTGCTGGAATTATTATGAGGAAGTCAAGGAAACATCAAAGCGATCAGCAGACGCCTTTGAAGAAGACTGGCAGTCGACAGTCGAAACATATGAGATCAAAGAAACATTTTCTGAAAAATAGTTGTCTGAATAAAAAAAACCTTGACATATTATTCAAAAAGAACTTGTTGGAATTATTATGCGGAAGTCAAGGAAACATCAAAGCAATCAGCAGACGATTCTGAAGAAGACTGGCAGTTTACAGTCCAAACATGTCAGGAGATCAAAGTAAATTTCCTGAAGGACAGTTGTCTAATAAATAAAACGTGAATGAAGACACTAAGAACTTGCTGGAATTATTGATCTAGAATCATCATATATAGTGTTAATAATAATGGCCAACAAACAAGTAATTTTCTTTGGTGGTTTGGTGATTGACAGAAGCCTGGCTGCAGCAGAGCTCAAACCATGGACCGTGTTTCTGCTTTATCAGCAGCAGCTTTTCCCCCGGTCACGCACCAACAACCCACGAGTAATAATAATACCCTGCTTGTTGTGTTTGTCTTCGAACAAACAGAGAAAATACACAAAAGTCGGATTGTGAAAGAAGGAGAAAATTGTAGCAGGGCAAACAAATTAAGACATGGCAGCGAGTCTTTGCCAAACCAGAGAGAGAATGTTTTTGCTTGCCTGAACACATTCTGCAGGAGCTCCACACTATTATTATTAGGAGCCTGTTTGTGCGTGTGCATGGGTGTGCGTGTGTGTGTGTGTGTGTGTGTGTGTGTGTGTGTGTGTGTGTGTGTGTGTGTGTGTGTGTGTGTGCGCGTGCGTGCGTGCGTGCGTGTGTGTGTGTCAAGGAAGAAAAACTGTTGATGTGACTTTATGATGTTTTAAGGCAGTAATTTAACAGAACTATCAAAATATGTGTGTAGTGTTACACGTTCCTTTTGCAAATGAAGTCCACAATTTAATGAGGGTAGATATTTAAACCAATGAACTTGAGCCTTATTTAAATAGGAAGTCTGAATCAAACACTTTAGAAGAAAAACCATTTAAAGTAGAACTACAGGTTTTTGCTGATTTGCCTCGAGGGGGAAATTCAAAAAATGCCTTGGTTATGGGCGTGGCTTCTAGAGTAGTTAAGACACACCCAGTCACAGCAGCCCCGCCCCCACAGCGCTGCACAGTTCCACATGGACACATTTTAAAACAAAAACTTACACTAAAATGTGAATAGTGGGACCAAGATCAATAAACTACATTATTTCAGACATATTCCAATATGGATTTAGCAGAAAGAAGTGGTTTTAGGCTGTACTTACACGTTAAATATCAACATTTAGTCACATTTTTTATGTGGTCATTACTTTATCAAGCTAAGCGTTTCTTAACAGTAGCTTTCCATTTAGAAAAAAGAAATGTAAAATACATCACCGTATTGTAACAATGTAGGAATATCAACCGTGTTGAGGCTGCAATTTTCCAATTGACTGCAGAAGCTAATTAGCTTCGTGCTAACACTCAGTTAAGTGCAACCAGGTGAAATAATGGATACTAATTGCTAATAAAAACACATGGAAGCTAAGGCTGCTTTCACGAAGGGAAAGTCATAGCTGTGTTCAAAATGGTACATTAGTCCGTACTATTCACTAGAAACTCCATATATATATATATATACAGTATATACTGTACTGTCTACTATACACTACAAGTGTAGCTGCCCTTTGAAAGTCAAATGTATTTCACACAGTGAAACGAGGGTGTGAAACATGTAGTGTTGTATGGGGGCCACTTACAATAGGTATGATTAGGACAATGACTGATGATGAGCATTCCCAAGTTTTCCAAGATGCATTTGGACCCTACAACGACAAAAACACAAACGAAATATCTCTGTTGATTCTCCACCTCTGAAAGTTCTGAAAACATTTTAAGTGAGAAAGTGACAAAGGTAGAATATCAACATTGGCTCATTTGATCCATAAATCTCAGAGAAACACATTTCCTGCTGACAAAACAAGAGCCCAATTTACAAAATATAATAATAAATAGATAAAGGAAAACACACAAAAGGATAACAAAAGATACAAACACAAAAAACTATGTAAATACAAAAAAGACTGAAAAAAATTCAATGAAAGAAAAACACAAAAATGCACAAAATGACTTCAAAATCTTACAAAATTACAGAAAAACACACAAAAGGCTAAAAAAAATACACCACTGAAGGAATAAACAAATACAAAATATACAAACCAACAACAAAATTACATAAAAAGACTCCAAGAAAGCAACGCAAAAATCACAACAAAAATACACAAAATTACACAACTAATGGAAGACAAGAAGAGATGCTTTTATTTTGAAAAGGGGATGTTTGATTTGTGGCTTGAAGCCGGTGTCATGTACTGAGTTCACATTGTACTGAGATTGTATATGCGCACACAGTATATGCGCATGTGCACACAAGAGCACTACTGAAAAATGAATTTTTGCTAAACAAATGAATTAATTTTTGTTTATTTTTGTTTTCAAAGTGAATGGACATGTTTTATTTGTTTATTGGATTATGTTAGGGTTATAATCTCTGTACGGAGGTAAACTCAGACCGTGACACCGGGACCTTTTTACTTTTCAATCGCAATGCATCATGGGACGGTTGAGTATGACTAGTGTGCCCCACTAGTTTCCCCATATTATATACATCAGGATATTTCTCGCATACTCAATCTTTTCGTACTATCTAATGTGACGTCAGACTTACGTTAGTATGATGTACCGTGAAGCACGCAGATCAGTACAAGAAAGAACAAAGGGTTTATGAATGTTTTTTTGTCCTTGTGTGTGTTTGTCGCTGCATAATATGTTGTCTCATGACATGCGTCTCATGTATCATCTCCTGATATATCGTCTCATGATACGCTGTCTCATGCATCATCTCAGGATATATCGTCTCATGATATGCTGTCTCACGTATCATCTCATGATATATCGTCTCATGACATGTCGTCTCATGATATATCGTCTCATGACATGTCGTCTCATGATATATCGTCTCATGACATGCCGTCTCATGTATAATCTCATATTGTCTCATGATATATTGTTACATATGTCGTCTCATGATATGTCTCATATATTGTCTCATGATTTATCTTTGCATATGTTGTCTCATATGTCGTAAAACTCATGTCATCTCATGATATAGCGTCTCGTGATATACTGTGAAGCACGCAGATCAGGAGTAATGTTGCAAAATATTACTTTGGATTACATACATTATATTTCTGAACTTTCTGATTCACCTCATCTCAGGTAAAAACTATTCAAATGAATGTAATGAATGTATTGGTGAGTGGAAGTAGGGATTCAGATCCGTTACTTCTGTGCTCTGCATGCAGGAGAATGTGTGTGCTCAGCTGTGGCAGGACACATGTTTACCACATTAAACCATGTCTGTGCAGAATAAGCGTTGGTTGGGAATCAATTTCACCCCCTGGATTTCCAGCCACTAATACCCACTGGGCTCCAGGTATTTGAATTTATTTTTAATAGATTCAGAGTGACCTTGGCTTCATTTGAAGCACATTATACAGCGAGAGCGCGACGCGTGTTCACACAGGGACACGGGAACACAGTCTGTGTGTGAAAAACACCTCCTACCTACTTCCCCCACACACACACACACACACACACACACACACACACACACACACACACACACACACACACACACACACACACACACACACACACACACACACACACACACACACACACACACACACACACACACACACACACACACACAGACCACACAGCTCGCTTTGTCATCACTCCTCCGCCTCCAATGTGTACTTACCGCTCAGACAAATGCTCTCCTGGTAGCAGAGAACTTTAATGACCCTTAGGGGGTCTGCAGGAAGCACATTTATCAATAGGCCTTTTATTTTCAGCTCTCCACTAAATACTGACGTACAGATTTTCACCAATACCAGTGAACTTTAGCAAAGCTTTACATAAGTGAGGACAAATTATTAGCTCATAGTTTCTTTCAATTTTACAGTTTTTAATCACAACAGAAAACAAAAGCTCTCACATAACTTATATTATACCTGAAGCTAAATCCTGAATAAAGAAGAAGAAGAAGATGAAGATGAAGAAGATGATATAGATGATGAAGATGATGAAGAAGAAGGAGAACTGCTCCATTCACTGGTTTATATATTTTTAAAACAATTCTGATTTCTTTTACAAATAGAGCACACAGTGACGCAGAAAACCAAGTTCACCACTTTGGATCGTACAATGATAATCCATAATCTTGGCCGCAAAACTGTGATTGAATCTGATCTGAAGGCCACGTTATCAACAAACATGTTATAATTTGAAAAATTGACTTATCGAATCTTTAATACGAGAAAAACAGAGGTTTTGTGTGTGTTTTTGTTGTCATTGTGTTTGTCGCTGCATAATGTGTCGTTTCATGATATATTGTCTCGTTATAAGTCATCTCATATGTCCTCTTGTGGTACGTCATCATGGGATATTTCGTCACATATGTCATCTCATGATTTATTGTCTCATGATATGCCGTCTCATAATACAGTATATTGTGGCATATGTCTCATGATACGTTGTTGCATACAGTATGTGGTCTCATGATGTATCGTCGCATATGTCATCTTATATGTCATCTTGGGGTATTTTGTCTCATATGTTGTTGCATATGTTGTCTCATATGTTGTCTAATATTTTGTCTAATATTTTGTCTCATATGCCGTCCCATAATATGTCGTCTCATGATATATCGCTGTATATGTCTCATGATGTATCGTAGCATATGTTGTCTCATGATATGTCGTTTTATGTGTCTCATGATATACAGTATTGTCATATGTTGTCTCACATGTTTTCGCATGTCATCTCATATGTCGTGTCATGATATATCGTTGCATATGTTGTCGCATATGTCGTCTCATCGGTTGTCTCGTGACATATTGTTGCATATGTCATCTCATAATATGTTGTCTCATATGTCATCTCAAGATATATTGTCTCATACGTCATCACATGTCATCTCATGATATGCCATCTCATAATTTGTCGTCTCATATGATGTCTCATGATATATCGTGTCATACAGTATGTTGTCTCATGTATGTTGTCTCATGATACGTTGTGTCATATGTTGTCTCATGTCATCGCATGATATGCCATCTCATAAGTCTTCTAATGATATATTGTATTGTGTCATATGTCGTCTCATGATATGTCGCCTCACACGTTCTCTTGATAAATCGTTGCATAATGCGTCGTCTCATGATATGTCGCCACATCCTGTGTCGTCTCACGATTTGTCCTCTGATGTCAGCTGATGATTTTGTCTCGTGATATTGTGTCGCATGAGATATTGTCTCACATTTAATAGATAGATCTGACACAAATAAAAAGAACAAAGACAACATGAGCTGATGGTGCCGGTGATTTGAACATATGGCATCTTGTTGTCTTTCAACGTAATGTTGTTAGTACAAAGTGAAACACTGGCAGATTGTACATGACAATATAATGAGATTACACACAAAGTCATTAGGATCCCAGGGGTGGGGGTTTTGTCTTCATTTAGTTTACCTGTCCACAGTCATTTCTCTTTGGTCAGAGACGCCACAACTTCACCTCCATTATCTAATGAAACTAATCAATTTGGTGATGTGTGTACCTCAATGTAAACAATACTGTCTGTTCTTATTCCATTGTAAAAGCTATTCAGGTGTAAATATGTATATATCTATATTTTTTTAATTTATTTTTTTCTGACAAAAATTGTTTTTGAATATATTTCAACAATGTTATGAGAATAAACTTGAGTTAAAATGTACTGAACTTAAAACCACCTCTTAATAGAAATATTTCCTGACAAATAATCATTAGATATTTTATATAAAACAATTTAGTTCCATGTATTACCCTGTTTGACCGTCTAAAAAGCACTTCTGTTTAAGTATTTTCCATCCCTGTACTAAAATATGTAAAGTTTTATCCTACATTAAAGTAAAAAATTGTTGCCCTATCGCCCCACATTATACGAATAACTCCTCATTAAACGCTGCCATGTCTGAATATCACTCTTAGTGCAGTCTATTTATTCACCAGTGCCACTAATTCATTTATTTCCTCTTTTTTTCTACAGAGTCTTCTGGTTGTGCAGGAAATCAAAAAACAACGTTTAAAGTTTTTATTCCCACATCTCCCACTCTAACAGTAACGCATCAACCATGACTAAATATTTCTGCTCTGGGCTGTTCATAAACTCACAGGAAGGAAACACATTTAGAATCTTCTCGTTAGAGAGTGTTCTAGCTGGATCAGAAGGTGAACCAGTTGTCAGTAACACTCAGTCTAGATCTATTAGAGCCGGATGAGAAGAAGCCACTAATCCATGAGAAAGTTAAAACCACCAAAGATACAGAAAAGGAGAAGTCACGGAATATGGAACAAAGAGAACATTCTGAATAACTGCTCTATGGTAAACAAAGAACATTTTTATTATTTTAATTTCTTTGTGAAACAGATACATTAAAAAATTTCAAAAGAAAAATTCAAAAAAGGAAATTACATGTATATGAAGGTTTCTGTACACACGCACACAAATCTGAATACATATATATGCAAATTTAAATATACAAAAGAAAAGATTAGACATATATATGAAATATATGAAAGTTTGAATAAATATATATATAAATTTAATATATATTAAAGTGTAAATGTATTACATATAAAATATAATAAAATGAAATGTATATTAAATACATATTAAAATGGTTTAAATGTTTCAAATTGTTGTATTTTATTGTATTTATATATATTTTATATTACATTTATTTTATTTAAATTTTTTAATATTTCTATAAATAAGAAAAAAAAATTTTTTAAATACATTAAAATTTTAGATTTTTTTATCTTATTGATTAATCTTTAAATGAAATGTTCAGCTAATTATTGAGACATTTTTATAACCCTAAAAAAAAAATCTTACTGTTTTATGATTTTTATTTTTTAATTATTAAAATAATATCCATAGTAGTGACATCTCTTGTTTCCGGCAGGAAAGGAACAGTTTTTTCTGCATAAAAACAAACTGTGTCCACGCACACATAGAATAGATGTTAATATTCATATTCTGCTTTTCCATTTCCCTCACAAAGACCCGTGACTTAAATCATTCTGTTCACAGACACTACGATAAGAAAAGTCATGGAGTGTTTGCTCTGCTCCTTCACCTCTGTTTATCATAACATAATGTGAACTTAATGTCTTCCTGTGATCATTAAGCTTGGTTTGGCCTCAGAAAATATCATTTTAATTAGATTTTTTTATTTATTTTTACCCCTAGTCTAGTGTGAACATTTATTTATTTACCAGCTTCCTTTTATATTATTGGGAGACGCCTCGTTACCATGGAGACCACAGCAACGTGACCTTCAGGGAAATCCAGCTTTATGGAAGTAAATTGCCAGCAGACTGTTTCATCCATCCATTCATCCATCCATCCATCCATCCATCCATCCAGGGTAGTATGATTAAGTTCAAGATTAGCATGTATTTATTATAGAGGAAAACTACTTAAAAAAAAAAAAAGGCTTTTTATTTTATTAATTGATTAAAAAAAATTCAACATAAACACAAACATTCCCAAATTTTAATTGAAAGGGAGAAGAAAAAATAATAATCTCATACAAAGAACAAAACTTGGAAAACAACAATACAATAAAAATTAAACAATAATAAAAAAAATAGCTTTCGGCCAACACTGATAGTTACATTCTATTGTGATTCCAAGGTTAAAAAGCCTTATTTCATGACAGTCACATTTAATATAATTCATATTTCCTTAATAAACTGGTTTTATTTGTTCTATTCAATTTTAAATGTCAGGTTTATCTACACAGTCACAGTTAAAATAATTCAGTGCTCTATAATTGGACAGGTTTAAGGTGAACGTAGCTCGAAATAAAAGTAGAATAGGTACAAACTCAGAAATAGAATTTAAAAAAATCAGAAAAGCATTATTCTGGGGGAGGAAACGCTTGAAAACGTGAGGATTCTAAATTATGAGAGAAATAAAGATAAAGTGGGCGGAAAGTTCATTAAACCAAATGTTAAGCAGCTAAAGTAGTAGAATCCCTCCAGGGAAACATAGAACTTTGCATATAGAAGTAGGAAGAGGTGACATTAACTTTACACTTCTCTCACTTTGTAGTAAAACGTGGTTGTTTAAATCCCACAACTCCCAGTGGTAATGGTGCGCACTCAGCTGTTTACTCCCAGCAGGGTCTTCAATTACCAATGATTAAAAACTGCTTTGGTGTCCTGTTTAAAGGGAAAGTGTATGGCAGTGTCCGAATAGTCTCTCCTATCTCCTTTCCTATCCACTTCTCCTTCACCCCCTGGATGATGTCACAGGGTTAAAGGTGCAGTCTGCAACTCTTACAAAAGTGACTTTTTGTCATATTAGCTAAAGCTGTCACTATGTAAAGACAGCTTTACATCAAACTAGTAGTTTGTGTGAAATAAACAGACTCATTGAGTCCCGCCCCCTGATGCCTTTGGCAGATTGCCAGAATGCACAACGACAGAGCAAAAAGAACCAATCACAGCCAGGGTTGTGTTTGATGGACTGTCTGACAGCTGTTGCGCACAGGCCCCGCCCCTTTCCTGGGCTGGTGTGCCGTTTGTTTTTTTTGTTTTTTTAACAGTGTATGGTCTGGAGGAGTAGAAGATTGAATTGGTGACTTTTCTGCTTGAAAGGTAATTACTGCTGCTTGATTTACATTATGTTTGATTTGTAATTGTTGCACTAGAACTCTGTGGTGCATGTGTTGTTCATGTGTGTGCAGCAGCCTCCGTGTGGGCTGATTGGTCATAATATTTTCAACCGCCAATAGAAAGCCTGAATTTGCTTCCCCTCTTTTCTTATTTGCATAAAACTCTTACTAGTATTAATGACACTTTCTTTCATGAGTAAATTCAAATAGAGTACACGTACTCCAAATGTGAGTAGTACAGTAGTGAGCTTTTAATACTACTAACAGCTTTCTATATAATTCTGAATATTATCTGCATGTATGCACCAGTGTACACACGTTCTACAGATGTAGCAGCAGCTGGATGCTTCACTGTCCATAAGAAGAGAAACACACACACACACACACACACACACATATATCCTTGAAAGCTCACACGCACACCCTTCTATTTCCTCTGAAATTGTTCCACCAAGCTTGGCTGCTCTAGTTAAGCTCCAGCTTCTCTTTGTTGTATTTTTGAAACCATCAACACTGACTGGAAAACCTTGGGCACAAGCGTAGTGTTGTAAATCTTTAGGTTTGTACCCAAGATATTACCTTGTAAAACATCTCCTGTTTGACTCTCGTGTGTGTCTCTTTGAAAAATGAAGACAAATGGAGTTGAATTTGTGCCATAAATCAACATTAAAATGCATCATTTCTTTGCCT
This sequence comes from Gouania willdenowi, assembly GCF_900634775.1. Classification (NCBI taxonomy): domain Eukaryota; kingdom Metazoa; phylum Chordata; class Actinopteri; order Blenniiformes; family Gobiesocidae; genus Gouania; species Gouania willdenowi. The sequence goes on from NC_041066.1 coordinate 23,032,769, forward strand.
GTGGATGAGTTTGTAGCAGTTATCGACACACGCAGCCTAATCCCACCTCTCATGGTGTGTAATGCTTTTCTAATTACTTTAGAAAATAACCGTCATATACTGTATTAATATATATATATACGCGGTGTGTCGCAGACGATGGCAGCACTAATTGGCTGAAATCGCTGTAATATCTGCCACCATGCACGTTACATTCATGGTTCAGCAGCTTTGCATTTACAAAATCAATACGGTCACAGCACATCACAGACGGAAAGGGCTAAACACTCAATATGCAGCTATATTACTATGATATTTTATATATAGATGGGATTGAGTCATTTATTTGTGCTTTATATTACTATTGGTGACAGCAGTAATCTGCAATAACTGAAGATAACAGGAAGTTAATACAATTTCATATTTGTGCATTAGGTTTCTTAACGCATATTTAATTGGTTTTTATAAAGACAACCTGGTAATAATATTTAGTTACCCATTTAATTATTTTTGTGTTATTACATTTTCAGACAAAATATTAGTCAGGAACATAATTGCTGCAACAACAATTTATTATAATCCCAAAGCTTATTTTGCTAATAATAATTGTTAAATTAAATGCGGTGATATGAAATGTTTGTGATGTCAACCTTTTCATATTAATCCCAAAAAAACAATAACAGTTATATTTTTCCTTTTGCCAATCCACTCTGTTACGGCACATTAGATGCATAAAACTGTGGTAAGGCTTCATAAATTCATAATTTTATATATTGTGTGCAACAAAAAGCAGCTGTTTATGTATTTGCAAACCAACAGTTTTGATGAGGCTCTGTGTAATTTTGAGAGCCCCCCCCCAAAACAAAACCCCCCAAAATTGTAATTCAAGAAGTTGGAAATAATACGAAGCCCAATAAATTACACAAAACGCCAACAAAACAATGCAAACACGACTGTAAAACGCACAATATGTCAACAAAAGCACACAAAGTAAACAAAAAGATTCCAAAAATACACAAAAATGACAAAAAAAACCCCCAAAACAACAACTTTCTCCAAAGACACAAAATACCTTCAAATTATACACAAAATGACAATACATATAACAGTGAAAATGCACAAAAATGAAACCAGAAACACACAAAACAACTAAAAAAAAATACAAAAATACTCAAAACAAAAAATCCAGAAAATGAAAAAAAAAAACACACACACATTGACCACAAGGACACACTAATAGCAAAAACACACAATATGATTTAAAAAAAACACGATAATCATAAAGTTTTGGAGGAGGGGAAACCACAGCCATCTTTACTAATACTATACATTCTCTATCTGTGAAGTGAACCTGTCAGAGAGACACATCACTGTGTCGCCATGGAAACATGTACTTGTTTTCAGTCACTGTATTCTGTGTGATCTGGTGTGAGAAATGAATCCTAGAGTGAATCCTGTGTAAGAACCAGGATTGTGAACAGTGCTCAGCGACGGTTTTGGACAAACCTTATCGCACCCGTACAGCTGCTGCTGCTGCTGCTCAGTGTGTGTGTGTGTGTGTGTGTGTGTGTGGAAAGAAGTGTGTCACGGTCACGGATAAAAAGAGAAGGAAGAGGTATGGGAAAGACAATTAAAATAGTGACTCATTGGTCTTTGTATGGCTCGAGTTCATCCTCAGGTTAGTGTGTAGCCACTGGGCAAAAATGGGACAAAAAGCAGTCAAGAGTGGCCAAAAAAATGGCCAAATAAAGAGGAACCAGGTGGTATTTAATTACAAAGGGTAACTTAAATAAGCAAAATGTGGCAAAAAATAGTGAAAAAGGGCAAAAATGTGGAATGAAAAGGTAACAAGTGGTATTTATTGGGCAAAAATGTGATCATTTGGATTAAAGAAACAACAAAAATGCAATAAAAGTGTCAAAAAGAGCTTGAAAAAATTAAAAACATAGGAAAAAAGGGATATTTATTGACAAAAGGAGAAAAAGTCTTTTTGAAAAGCACTAGTAGAGCTTAACTAAGGCTGATATCACTCCCAGTTTATTATTAAAGGAGGACAAAATAGTTCCTGTTCTTGTTAATATTATTAAAGGTTTGAATCCAGCTGCTCTCTGATGATTTTCTATTGTGATTTAGCTGAAAACTTGTTCCTAAAGATCGTCCCCTAGAGCCAGGAATGCATGGGAATAAGCAGCAGCTGAGCCTGTAGCTACATTCTCACTATTGAGAATTACATAATCCATCAACACTCATGGACGACTAAAATAAATAATGCATACCTCATGTGCATGTCAGAGCAAATCTTTCCAAGCCCTCGTCTGTGCATTTTTAAATATCTACAGCCACTTGTCCTCCCACCAGTCCTGCTTTATTCATTAACAGCGCCACCATCACAGGTTTGATATAAACCAGGGGTGTTAAACTCTTTTTAGTTCAGGGGTCAAATATCGAGCAGTTTGATCTGCAGTAGGCAGCAGCAGATTTTATGCAGGAAAGTGAGTAATTTCAACACTATTGTGCCATAGTTTGCACTTGTACGTATACATAAAATACTAAATATGTAAGAAACCGACCAAGTAACAGATATCAGTCCCAACAGGATCTTCACATTAAATGTCCTCGACTTTATGACCAATTTCTACTAAATTAAGGGAAATAATACGTAATATTTTGAGGAAAATTGAAGAATTTTGAGGGATTTGAGTTTTTTTAAAAAATGACTGCAATAATGCAATATAAGCACCGGTAAAACTCTAAATCCCTGCAAATATTATTGAGTTTCATTTACACAATGGTTCATGTTTTCTCTATCATTTTTGTTTTCACCTGTGGGCCAAATTGGATGCTCTCAAAGGGCCGGATTTGGCCCCCGGGCCATGAGTTTGACACATGTTCTAAACTGTTCCTCCACTGAGCATTAAATCACCATTGGCCATAGAGAAGACCATGGAAAACAGTTGGAATCAATCTACTCATAGTATTAGTAAAGCCAAAAGACTAGTAGATTTAATAAAGTAGGAGGGATTAAAACCAAATCCAGCCCCCTCATTGGTTGTAACATTTTAAAAGGCAATGGAAAGCCTGAATGTGCTTTCCCCAGCCACTTCATTAGCATGTGATGCTAACTTGTAGTACTTGGGGCCGGGCGTGGACTGGTCATCTGGCATATGGGCATAGTCCCAGTGGGCAGTCAAAGTGGGACGGTCCGGGCCGCTACTTTTTTTTTTTTTTTTTTTTAAGAGCGAGTGGAGGCAGACATTGTAAAAGGTGGCCAAAAACAGTGCAAAAGTGGCAAAAAAAAGAGTGAAAAGTGACTAAAACAGTCAAGAGTGGCCAAAAAATGGCCAAATAAAGAGGAACCAGGTGGTGTTTAATTACAAAGGGGAACTTAAATAAGCAAAATGTGGCAAAATATAAAGAAAAAGGGCAAAATTGTGGAACGAAAAGGTAACAAGTGGTATTTATTGGGCATAAATTTGCTCATTTGGATTAAAAGTGGCCAAAAACAAATTAAAGAAACAACAAAAATTCAATATCAGTGTCAAAGACCGTAAAAAAATTGACAAAAAAAAAAAAAAATAGGAAAAAAGGATATTTATTGACAAAAGGAGAAAAAGTCTGAAAAAAGTGTCAGAACTTTTTGAAAAGGGGCAAAAATGGGAAAAGGGAAATAGTGTAGTTCACACACTAGTAAACCTAAACTGAATACATGTACTCCAACTGTTAGCACTAGTAGAGCTTCACTAAAGCTGATATCACTGATATTAAATGTAGAAATAAAAGGAATAATGAGAAATGGAGGTTTTTTGCAGCATCAACGAAAGGACAGAGAGAATCAAACCCATGAGGAGCTCCATGTGGTGGATGTTTGTGAGCAGCTGATGTCATGGCTTCTCCTAAAGACCTTCACAATAAATACAGAGAGTTGTTGTTGTTATAAATGTCTGAATATTCTGTTTGAAATGAAGCCAGAAAAACAACAAGGTCACCTTTTTAATGCGTTACTCACACAAACCTCTTAAATCATCACACACACACACACACACACACACACACACACACACACACACACACACACACACACACACACACACACACACACACACACACACACACACACACACACACACACACACACACACACACACACACACACACACACACACACACACACACACACACACGATGGTAACAATAATAAATGTCTATAACAGTTAAATAAGACTTATCACAGGTTTATTTATCGCCCAAAAAAAAACACATTGTCAAATATATTGTGTAAACATCTTGCTGACTCGGCGCCAATAATTCTCATCTTCAAACTGCAAAAATTGGACTTTTATAGCTTTAACAGTGGACAGAACGTGATTTATGTGTCGGGAACAGCTCTGAACTCAGATGAAGGAGAAAAAGAAGAAAAGAAAAAACGATGATAAAATGGTTTTTCCATGAGAAAATAAACATTTTATAAACACTGAAGCCTTGTTTGATTATGGTTCTCTGTAAATATAAATACTAGGTTTGGGACTTTATTTAAAATAATGCGCACACAAAAAAAAGCAGATAATTGCTTTTTTCTGGGGGGAACCTTTCTCATTTCACGAGTTCCCAGTAAACCCACAATAGTGATGCACAGAGCACAACACAAGAAACAGGAGAACCTGAGGAGAAGTTGTTGCTTCATTGGCATTAATTTTAGTTTTTTTTTTTAAACAGATATTCTAACTATTTTGCACTGTTACTAAGTGCTGTTTTTTATTTTAATATTAATACCTATTTTAATATTTATTCATATTACAAATTATGTTTGTACTCAGTGATGGAAATAATAAACACTATTTAGTTCTTTAAGCTTCATTGATTCAGTCATAAACAAAAATCCATTTAAATTGAAAAAACGTTGCTTCTTGTGTCAAATATTATTATGCTATTAATTTAGATTAATTAATTACAAAGTTTCTAATTAATTAGATTAAAAAAACATTTTGATTAAGGCCTGCCACTAACAAATATCCAAGGTTTTTTTTAAGACTATTGTAAAATTACAACTCAAAGGATGTTTTCTCACCATTTTAAAAACCTTTACATTGACCAAGTTATTAATTGTTTCCCCAACAAAATGAAAGCTTTGGATTCAACCTCTCGCTGAGCTTTACAACTTTCTTGTTGGTCTCAACCAAGTCCTACCCCAGTAGATTCAGCCCCCCACCCCCACCAGTAATCTCCAGCAGATACGTGTTTGCAGCACTAAAAGCTTTAGAAAGAGGAGGTCAGGAGGAAGAGTTATCTGGATAATGCTTTTAGGACTCTGGTTCACAGAGACCACCGTAAACATGTGCCTGGATGATCAAAACAAGCAAACAATAATGGTCCACACGTTGCTCTGAGTCTCTGCAGGAGCTCCAAGTCACTCAGACACTTTTAAATGTCCTAAAGAAACATTCATGTCTGAGAAAATCCCACTAGGAATATAAATTTAGATTTAATGACAGTGTGTTTTTTTTTGCATTCATCTATCACATATTGTTGAGAGAAAACCATTATTGACTAGTCTCATACATAACTCACCCATTGAACTTAAACAGCAACATGTGTACAACGATGACTGACGGGTTAATGCACAGATTAAAACTTTTATCACAGCGGGGGCAACAAACATGTGATTGTCTGATCTGAGGGTGACATTAACATCAACATTCATGTCCGCATTGACAAAAATACCACTCTGAGCATTAAGACATAAAAGAACAAAGGCTTTGGTCTATTTTAGATTTTTCCTGTCATTTTAGGTTATGGATTTGTGTATTTTTTTTTTTGTCAATTTGTAGTTTTTTTTTTTGGTCATTTTGTATATATTTCATGTATTTTTCTATAATTTTGTATGTGGAATCATTTTGTGTATTTTTGTTGTCTTTTTGAATACTTTTTTTAGTCACTTGGTGAATACTGTAATTTAAAAAAAGATGTTTTCGAAATCATTTTTTGTAAATTTATCATGTTTTTGGAATCATTTTGTTTACTTTTATTTTGAATGTTCTTTGGTGTCACTGTGTATTCTGTAATTTTATTTAATAATTATGTATTGTGTATTTTTATTATGTTGTTATTTTTATTTTTGTTTCTAACTCTGCACTTTTTTATTGTGTTGCTGCAAAAGCACATTTCTCCTGTGGGATCAATAAAGATGTATTCTTTCCTACACATTTGTTGTGTCTGTTTTCAGAATCATTTTGTGTATGTTTTTGTCATTTTGTGCATGTTTTTTAGAATCATTTTGTGATTTTTTTGCCGTTGTGTTTTGGAGTCAACTTGTGTCTTTACTGTGGACCGAGAGCCACCAGTTGCTGATGTCTGGGTTAATGGCTTAAACAGATCCATCACACATACTGTACGTAGTCCCAGGACATAGAAACAGAACTGGGACAGAGGCCGGATACCACTTATTCTCTGTGACTGTGAGCAGCATGGAGCTTTCCAGCTGCTTAATGTTATGTATACAGATAATAAAAAAGGGTGTATATCTAATCAAGTAAGTAGCTTTGTGTGTGGCCTTAAAGATTTAAGTTCACATCTTGTTTTATTTATAACCACCAAGTAACAAGGCTGTGTTACATGACCCCCATGGCCCCGTGGGGCCCCCAATAAAAACACATGTTAAAACTGCAGTTGTAAATCATTTGGTATTCTTTAGGTCTGACAACAAGAACAACAATAGTGAACGGGGGATGATTAAAACGCCTTAAGGACTACACAACTATTGTTCTATTAATCTGTGAAAACCACTTTTATTTATTTATCTGAATAATATCCACTGTTATCCAGGAAGTTTAGTAGTATTTGGGCCATAGTATATAGTCTTCCTAAAGATGTAAATCCTTGTTTTTAAATCAAAAATAAAAATGGGTTAAAAGTGACCAAAAATGGTGGTGAAATGGGATTTTAAAAACTACAGAAATTGGTTAAAAGTTGCAACTTAGAGTGGGCAAAAAGTGGTAAAAAGGGTTGAAAGTAAAAGTATCAATATTGGCTTAAAAGTGGCAGAAAAAAGTAGGAACAATTAGTTTAAACTGGCAAACAAAGGACATGACAACTCGTGAATGTAGTTAAATTGGCAAAAAAATAAGCCTGAAATATGGAAAAAAGGGGTTAAAAATGGCAATAATGGGTCAACAAATGCAACATTAGGTGGAAAAGGGATGGAAAGGGTTTATGAGTGTTGAAAATGTCTTGAAAGTGGAAAACATTTACATAAAAGGCATTGAAATTTGATGAAGTGGCAGGAATGGGAATAATGTAGCAAAGATGCATTAAAAAGAGCAAAAATGTGGCGAGAAAAAGTGATGAAAACAGGTTAAAATATGGCAAGTTTGGTGTAGTGGCAAAAAAAGTAGGAACAATTAGTTTAAACTGGCAAACAACAGGCATGATTTTGGTTAATTCAGCCAAAAAAATTAAGCCTGAAATATGGTGAAAAGATTAAAAATGGCAATAATGGGTCAACATATGCAACATTAGGTGGAAAAGTAATGGAAAAGGTTTATAAGTGCCAGAAATGTATTGAAAGTGGAAGAAATGAGCAGAAAAGGCATTGAAATATTATGGAGAAGTGGTAGAAATGGGAGTATTGCAGCAAAAATACTTATAAATAGATTTAAATGTCAAGTTTGGTGTAATCCTGAACTAATATACAGCAAAACAAAACAGAATAAAGAAGATTCAATCTGAGCGCTGTTAAGTTTTAATTGAAACATAAGATGTATTATTTGTTCCAAAAATGACAAAAACGAGGATAAAACGCAACTTCATTGAACAAAAACAGCTTTTCCAAACCGAATTCAGACACTTTCTATTAAAAGAAATGAAAAACAGACGTTTCCACGCATTATATACGAGTTTAATAACAATAAGTGACTCTGCTTTGTCATCATTTAGTCAGATAAACAGGACTGTTCAAGGTACTTTGTGTCACTGACTCATCTCAGCAGATGTCCACGGGCTATAATAAAGCACGAGTACGTGTGTGTGTGTGTGTGTGTGTGTGCATGATGAGATTAGAAATGAATCTATGTGGAAAGTCTGGACCATTAGGGGTTAATTACGAGATTCTACCCAGCTGCTCTGCACATCGGGACAGATAGAGAAAAATAAAGCAAATAAGCGATATGAAATCATGTTTCAGACGAGAATCAAACCAGAGAAAAACATCAATTAACTTTATATTCTTACATTTTTAAAAAATAGACAAACAAAAGTTAAGTGATGAATAATTCCAGCAAGTTAGTTTTGACTTCTTTTAGAATAATATGTTAAAGTTTCATTTATTCAGGCATCTTTTTTTTCAGGAAATGTGCTTTGATCTGCTGATATTTTTAGACTGTCAAATGCCAGTCTTCTTCAGAGGCGTCTGCTGATTGCTTTGATGTTCCCTGACTTCAGCGTAATAATCCCAGCACGTTTTTTTTTTAAAATATGTTGAGGTTTAATTTTTTCTGAACAACTTTTTCAAGAAATTTACGTTGATCTCCCGACATGTTTCGACTGTCAACTGCCAGTCTTCTTCAGAGGCGTCTGCCGATCACTTTGATGGGTCCTTGACTTTTGCGTAATAATTACAGCAAGTTCTTTTTGAATAAAATATTAATGTTTCATTTATTTCTAAAACCTTTTTTCAGGAAACTTACTTTGATCTCACGACACGTTTCGACTGTCAACTGCTAGTCTTCCTCAAAGGCGTCTGCTGATCGCTTTGATGTTCCTTGACTTCCGCATAATAATCCCAGCAAGTTTTTATTTTAATATGTTTACGTTAACTTTTTTTTTTCAGGAAACTTACTTTGATCTCACGACACGTTTCGACTGTCAACTGCCAGTCTTCCTCAGAGGCGTCTGCTGATTGCTTTGATGTGTCCTTGACAAAATGTTGCCTGACTAGATGAAACCTTAACAAACTAAAGTGATGAACCCTCAGTGGAAAGTTCCAGAAATTGACACATGGCTTCTTTAATCCAGATTCACTTCTTTTTGTTTTACTTTATTTAAAATCTATTTTCAAAGTTCCGCGACTGGTTATTTCACACCACTTTCAGCAAGTATCACTGTTTTGACTCATGACGGATGTCATATCACAGCTTCTTTGTAACCAAACAGCTTCCAGGCTGTTCACTCGACACCACACGAAAAAAAAAGCTTGCAAAAAGCGTCAGATGTCAACCACAGTTGCACTTTCTGTGCCCTCGTCACTATTCAACCTTGGAATGCTCTTTATCACGTTTCTTTTCTTTTCCCCCGTTTATTTGGGATTCTACAAAAATAAATAATAGTCAGCTGTAGTGAATTCATTCTTATTCTCTTTATCACTGTTTTCTCAAAATTTTCTCTATTATTAGTTTGATTTAATTCATTTTATTTTAAAAAAAACGCTTTCATAAAATAATGCAAATAAAGAAAATAAGGACTCATTTTGATCTAGTCTGATCTTATGCTATTTACGTTCAAAAAGTGATTACTTCTACGCATTTTACTGAAATTCATAATCAAGCTATAGATACAGAGATTACAGCAAAAAGGCAGCGCTGAGGGAAAAGGCAAGAAAAGCTCCATTAACACAGCACTAGATGTGCTTTAACAGCTTTAATATAGTATCAGAGGTGTCAAAACTGACACATTAGACAGTGTTTCACTTCACACATCAACTGGGATGTAAAGTGCACCTCTTCCATTTTTTATTTTTATTTTTTAAATACACTCCTGAAAACCAGACCTTATTTTATGAAAGCTTTTTTAAATTCATGAATTTCAGCGTTATTATTAAAGGGGACATATTATGAAAAATCCACTTTTGCATTGTTTTTGAACACGTGACGTAACTTGTGTCCACCGGCAACACAAAATATGAAATAAAACCATCCAGTCATTTGTTTGTGGTCTATGTAAGTTTTTCAACTCACAGAAAATTGCTCAGTTTCAAATTCTCTAAATTTGTGACCTCACAAGCTAAATCGGGAAAGAAAATACCCTCCCCTGCGCTGGTAACTCCACCCATGGACTCCACCCCCAACCTGATGAAAAAGTCCACCATTGTTTTTCTCGCTAGCGAAGGAGTGAAAGTGTGTGTGTGTGTGTGTGTGTGTGTGTGTGTGTGTGTGTGTGTGTGTGTGTGTGTGTGTGTGTGTGTGTGTGTGTGTGTGTGTGTGTGTGTGTGTGTGTGTGTGTGTGTAGCTGGTTACAGGAGAGAGAGAGGTCTGATCACTTCTCCGCCCGTATGTTTACAGCACTTATCATAGACAGCACCGCTTTTACGGTTTAAATGATCAACATACGGTGTTACTAAATTATGAATGTTGGTTTATTCAAGAAGTTAATCGCTTTAATTTTTCCCTGATAAGTTGAGGAAGTGTAGAGCTGGAGCCGTCTCACTGTAGCGGGAGGGAGGGGCTGCTGCCTCACTGTAGAGAGTGATGTCAGAATTCTACAGTGTACTGAAGAACTATTACTTCAGTACACTGAGGATTTCCCTGATCTGGGTAAGTATCGTTATGTCTTTCTACCACAACAAGGTTCTCACCAGGAATTTTTCACAGCATTGGGGGATTGCGTGGCGCGCAAGCTTATGGTAGTTAAGAGTTTGCCAAAAAATAAGTTATGGTTTAACCCAATCGTCATTCATAGTCATAGCACCTCCTATTGGTAAAAGGAAATCATAGGCATTGTATTTACACTTTAACATTTCTGCCAACACACCTCACCGTGCTTCACGTCCCGACATACTGTAATTGTGGTTGTGAGGGCCCGTTCGTCGCTGCTTGCAGCTTTCATTTATTTATTTTAGTCTTCATTTTTTCTTTGTTAGTTTTCTTGTTTGCTTGCTCTCAGTCTCACTCCCAACTCTTTACATATCCACGTTCCGGAATGACCCTAAGGGTCCGTAAGCTTTTTTTCACAGCAACTTTTCAAAATAAGACTCCTAACCTAACCATAAATTATGGGTACATTTCTCACGAGAAAGACAATTGTTTCCATGGGCCGAGCCTTACCATCACATAGTGACACCAAAGGTACCCTCGCGAACGTCGATATGTGACGAGTTGGGGCATGAGAATGTGTTACTTTTGTTGTTGTTGCGTATGAATTTCCCCACCGTGGGATAAAATAAAGGATAATCTAATCTAATGCTAAATATGCATCATTCTTTCGGTTTCTTGACCAAACAGTGTTCCTTTAATTATTAAACGTAAATTAGTTTATGAAATTTGTAGTAAATGCAAGTGGCAGAAGTTTAGAAATACTCAGATACTAAGTAACAGTGTTGGTCAGTAACGCGTTACTGTAATCAGCTTACTTTTGCGGTAACGCAGTAATCTAACGCATTATTTTTTCAAATCTGGTAATCAGATTATAGTTATTTAGCCGAATAACTATGCGTTACTTGATCGCCATGTTTTGCTATCAGAATAAAGCGTTATTTACACTTTGATTGTAAATTTAACCCCAAGTACCGGTACCGGGTCTCATTCAGATGACGTCACACTAATATGCGACGTCATCTTAATGAGACCGTCTACCGCAAGTTGCTAACTTAGCAAAACAAATGCAGCATGGAGCCGTCAGAAAAGTACGCTTTCACGAGTTGGAAATACAACTATTATTTCGCGTTTGTTGGCACAAGTGGAAAGAGTATTGTTGTCAAGGAGCACCTATTTAGTTTAGGCGTACTGGTGTTGACCCCAAGGCGGAACAGACTATCTGATAAACGAATTGAGAAGCGGTTGCCATGTCATATGTTTTGTTACTATTATGACACTACAAGGGAAATTTAAAAGAAAAAAAAAAAACAGCAGATATTTTTATTTGTTTTTTGAGTGTAAGATAAAACAAACGTACCATTGTTAATGTAAAAATAAAGTTCTTATTGCCATACATTTGTGTGCTCCTTTAAAAATATAATTACTTTGTAATCAGTAGTTAGATTACATTTGAAATAAAGTAACTAAAGTAATAATCTGATTACTTTTTGAAAAAGTAATCTGTAATCTGATTACTTTTCCAGAGTAACTTCACCATCACTGCTAAGTAAATACTGAGAAACTTTCTCCTCCATTCTCACTGACTGCTATGTATTCAAACGTTCCCATGTTTTTGATTCTTCTTTGTGGCCTCGTTCAGATCCATTTTCTAACCGACCAATGCCAGGCCCCGGTCATTGTCGCCTTCCCTCAGGCAACTTTTAAATTACTGATTGAGATCAAGTCTGTGAGTCTGTGTGCAATTTTTCTTCTTCTTCTTCTTCTGGAAAGGACGCAACCACAAAAACCCTCTTTTTTTTTGTCGTCGTCAGCAGATTTTGCTTGTCCGACGCTTGCCAAAGAAAGCTGCTGTTTATTTTCAAAAAAACACAGAAATGTGTGTAAGACGCTGGTTTGCTGGTGTCGTCTGCTACTTAAACACTCCTCCTAATGTGCAGCCCTGCAGGCATGGACCGGGATTGGTGGAAATAATTCCTCTGGTTTTTGGTTTTCTTTCTGTGACCAACGTGAAATCAAAAGGAATATATTACCACAAAGCTGATTTTTTTTTTTTTTTTTTTTACATTAATCACTGCCTGAGTGAAAGCTTGAGCATGAAGATGTCGTTGAGATGGTTTTGTAATTTGACTGGAGGGACAGTACGCGGCCTGCTTTACATGGCAGGGATCAGACACGGATAGCCGCACATGTGCATGTGCTAAATTTAGCAAAGAGGAACTTTTCCAAGCGTGCGTGCGTGGGTGCGTGTGCGCTCGTGCAAAAATGACTAAAGGAGTCAAATCTGCCAAACCATGCAATGACCAATACGTGTGGAGATAATAATCAAATACTGTAAGGAGTCAAGAGTAACCAGAGGGAGTAGATGTGTGCTGGAAAGTGTGACAGAGGCTGTGTTAAAAAAAAAAAAAAAATGGCACTTAAGTATGTTTTAAAAGAAGTCATTTGTTATATTTCTACACCCAACCGTTACTGAGTAAATTATTACTTTTTTAGTTTTAAAATGATCAACGGACATTATTGTGAAACTACAAAAAATGGAAATGACAAGACAACAATCAAACGCATCACATCACAGCCGACCAATCAGATTAAACGTAATGCACCGCACCAAAAACAGCACTGAATGGAGGTTATTTTTAGAGTTCATAAATGTATCTATATTTAAAAAGACTTCGAATTTGTATTTTTATTTGAATTCATTGGTGTTATTTTATTTTAAAAAGAATTGTACATTTTGACAAAAACTTTTATTTTATACAGACGCCTTTGTGGAAAACAAATAAGTTCCGGTCTCTTGTTTTTAAAGTTTAATATAATATATAGTTATTAATATATCTTAAGTTACTGATCATTAGTTAGTCAGTTTTTGGGTTATTGTGTTTTGTACCAAACAGACAGAAACAATGTGGTGAAAATTGTATGATTAAGAAATGAAGGTGGGATTAAATAATACTTCCCGCTCCTTTTTGTGCGAACAGAAGTTATAAGCGTACATGGATCTTATCTATTATTTTGAACATCTGATTGTTTTTCTTTTGTTCCTTTTATATTTTCTTGTCCTGCTCAAAACAAAAATAAAAAACGGTCTCTGTGTCGGAAGCAGCTGAAGAATGTTCCTCATTGATCATTTTAAAACGTTCTATGGCGTAAATTAACCATTCATGTTCCACCAGCTGCTTCTATTGTCACATTCACAATAACGTCCTAATGAACAAATCTGATCCAGTTTAGTTCCAAAGCTTGTTTATCATTATTGACACATGTTTGCTACTTTTCCAAAAAGACAGAATAAAGTGTTAGCTTAGCGCCAACAATCGCTACCACTGTAACGGGTGTAAATATTGATATTTAGCACTTTGTGCATGTGACAGTAACAGTCACTGTGAGATATGCATTAGTTTGTCATATTTAGCTCATGTTTTAAACTGATTATGGACACAGAATATTATTAAAAGTATTTAAATGAGCCAAACAATCAGTGTCAGAACATTTATTTTACTCTCCTCTAAACACCAGCCCTGGTTTGCGTTTGGAAACGTGATGATACATTTATTACAAAAACCAGCATTTATATTGTTTTAACAAAATCAAACCACCACAGGTCGTTGTTTGAGGCAAAAACTTTATGGTATTTAATTACAGAGGTCATAGTTTCACCGGTGTTTGTTTGTTTGCAGGATTACGTGAAAAGTACTGAACAGATTTTGACAATATTTTAATTAAAGATAGACTTTAGGCCATGAATGATTCCATTCCATTTTGGAGGGGATCCAGAATAATAAACTGATTCTGCATCAGTTCGATAAATGAAAAAATCCCAATCTCTCATCAGTGGAGAAATTCATATCCGTGGTTATAATTATTCTGATCTTTATGAAAATTAATTCAGTTGAGTTGGTTCCTCAGTTACGCCAGCGAGTTTCATCTGGATCAGATTTGGATTGTGCATTAATGAGAACCTGGACTATTTAATGGTTATTAATAGAGATAGAAGTGTGAATTATTATTGTAACATGATCAGGATCATTGATCCATATAACTGGTGGTGTTGTGTTCAAGACCACACTATCTGAGACCAAGACTTGCCCGAAACCAGAATGCACCGAGACCAAGACAAGACCAAGACTTTCGGGAGCCGAGACCGAGTCGAGACCAAGACCGAGACAAGCAGAGACCTTTAAAATTTGGTCTCCAGAACAAGACCGTTCTCTACTACTACAACACTAATAACCAGCATTAGGTGTGTCTCCGTTAACCTTGGAAATTTGCTTAATCTAATTAGTGCAACAAAAACTGGTAATGATGAAACACCTACATTTAGAGAAAAAAAAACACTTAAAAAGTTTAGTTTTTCAGACGTTTCAATATTGAAATGTATCGCATAAGCTCAATGGAAACACTTTCTGCAATTACACGTCACATGACATCACGTACCTGGTCACATGACTGAGAAAACTTGGCGTGGTGCGTGTGGACAGAAAAGAGGAACGAGACATTTCTTAGTATTATACTTAAAAAAAAAAATACTGAATATAGAAATTAGCCTGTGTTTTACCATATGTTAGCATATGTTGTGCATTTTGGACTTGTGTGATAATTATATTGTGTAAACCCTTTATTTGTTTTTCCAACACTTTAGAGGGTGAAAGTAGGGCTGGGCAATATATATCCAGATTTAAAATATATCAAGTTTTCTATTTTGGAAAAATAGAAAATGACAGTATCACTTATAAACATTTTTTTTTTTTTTTACTTATATTACTCATACTTATAACATATTTATGAGATATATATTTTATAGCTTATTTTGTATGAAAATATTCGTTTTGGGAGTCACTGCTTTCACTACGACTTAAACCAGCATAAAAAGCACAGTTCGATGGATCACTGAGTGCGTTCTAACTCAGACCAAGCCACACTACAGAACTCACTCACACGTGCTGTCCCTTAGAGGAGAAAAAAGCCAAAAGTGTCACATACTGTACTGTGCAGCTGCGTCAGCAACCTAAACCCAGAGCTGTCTTTCTGGTCAGACTTTACTGAGATAAATATATCCAGATTAATATCGTATATCGCCATTTTGAAGAAAACATTTTGAGATATGAGTTTTGGTGCATATCGCCCAGCCCTAGGAAACACTGTGGCCGTCCCAGAGCCTGCTTTAAAGGTCAAATAAAAGTAGAATCATCAAGTCAAGAACGAGAACCAGAGTATGAAACAAAAAACCCCTCCCTGACCCACAGTTCTACACACTTTATAGTAATCACAGCAATTAGACGACTGCACGTATAATTCATGCTTGAAACAGCAGCACAATGACAGTCATCATCAATATTGGCTCCATGCAACGCTGTGGATGGATTACACATTATCATGGCTCTTAATTGATAGGCTGATTTGCATGTTTTATTGAATGTAAGCTGAAGATGACTTCCTTTCATTTAAGAATGAATTTATGAGAATGGAATGGATGTTGTTGTTGGTGTAAGCATCGACGTTAATTCAACATCAGCCATGGTTTTTGTGCATATTTCAGTGAAAATGTGTTGGGAAGTCATTTTAGCAGAGTTTTTAAAGGGCAAACACAGGAAATCACACTTTACAGGACTCCACATCCCACAATGCAATGCATCAAAGTTTTTACGATATATGTTTATAGTAGAGATCAAAAACTTTCAAGCAACAATTTTAATCATTTTTGTGTGGTTTTGTGTATTTTTCCGTAATTTTTTATGTTTTTGGAGGCATTTTGTGTGTTTTTGTTGTAAATCCTGTGTATTTTGGTTATCGTTTTCTTTATTTTTCTATGGTTTCTGTGTGTTTTGGGAATAATTTTGTCCATTATTTTTACATTTTTTTATTATGTGATTTTTGTTTATTAGGGTGGTCAGTTTTTGTGCTTATCTGTAATTTTGTATATTTTTTGGAGGCATTTTGTGTATTTTTATTTATTTTTTGTCATTTTGTACGTTTGTGTGTTTTTTCTGTTATTTTTCTGTGTTTTGGGAACAATTTAGTGCATTATTTTTTTTTATTTTTCTGTTATTTTTGTCTATGATGGTGGTCGTTTTTTTGTGTTTTTTTGTAATTAATTCAGGATTTTTGTCATTTTATGTATTTTGTCATCCTTTGTGAGTTATTTTTCTGTGTTTTGGGAATAATTTAGTGCATTAATTTTTCTGTTATTTTTGTCTATGATGGTGGTCGTTTTTTGTTGTCGTTTTGTCGTCTTGTTTCTGATATTTCTGTGTTTTGTACATGTTTGTGTTGTACTATTGTGTTTGGGCATAGTTTGTGTGTATTTTATAACCTTTCAATGAATGATCTTAGATTCATTAATATGAGGCCTACTGTGTGTCTTCATCTGATTAAAAAAGTATAATTATTATCCAGAGCAGCTTTAATGGAATTTATGAGGCATTTATTTTGACTTGTCCATCCTTTTTTTTAAATGATTCCTACATTTTTCCGGTGAATGGAGAAGCGTTTCACTAAAATGGGAAAGTGGCGAGGAGGAGACAATATTCCATTTGAAGCCCTAAATTGAACACAGCTGCAAACACAAAGCGAGACGCGAGTGCTGCTCCCTGCAGAGACGACGCCATGTTAGCGAGCGATCAACAAGGATCTGATTTTACAGCTCTTGTCAAAAACTGAGATGGGATTGTGTGCTGGTGTCACCCAGGATGTAAACTGTGGAGGTGACTCGTGTATCGCAGATGAAAAGAGATTAATGATGTTTTCATAGGAATTCACACTGTGTTTTCTGGGGGTTTTTTCCCCTTATATTAAGAACAAAGGAAAAGTAATTTTGCGTAATTAAAGAGGAAGAGAGCAGAAATTGGAGCTGAAATAAATTAAAGTATATTATGTAGTGAGTGATTAGAAGTTACTTTTCATATTCTCGTCCTTCCATAAACGCTGAAAACCTTGATTTGAATCTATCTTTTTTTTAAAAAATGACATATTTCTGAAATACGCTGCGAGCTCAAAGCCTGTATCACCTTGAAGCGTCTTTCTCAGCGAAATATGTGAATTTCATAATTAACTCGGACACTTTGGAGAGAACGAAGGCAACATTGCAGGCAACAACTGCAACTTAGCATGAAGGAGGCAAATAAAAAGGGAACAGGGATGTAAGGATACAATCATAAATCGGCTAAAAGTATGTGAGTCAATACTCTGCTTAACCAATAGGAGGCGCTGTGACTGTTTTAGTGACGCTTGTTTAAGACGTCAAGAATAAGGAACTTGCGTCTGCATAGATCTGGACTTACTGTATTAACGGCAGCGACGGGAGACGAGCTTTAATCAAGCATAAAAAATAAAAAAAAAAACCTGAACCGACCTGAGCCCAACAGAACACGACCCGAACTCGCCCGAATGAAGCCAATCTCTCAACCAGACAATTTTTACCTGACCCCGTGGTTTAACGATCAAAACTAATACACACACACGCACACACACGATAAATATGTAAACTCTGAGCCAGGAACATAAGCAAATTTTTCTTATATTTGTATTTTACACCTTTCTAAAAAAATACATATTTTTGCATGGTGATAAATGAAAAAAATGTGAAGTTTATTTTGGTTTATTGGTTTGAAACAAGTTCAAACTGTGAGAAAGTTATAACAAGAAAATATATTTTACAATAAAAATAATAATGTATTTTGACTAATCTGTTTTTTTTTCTCCAAAGTATGATCTCTATGTATTCAAATTGAATAAAGTGCTTTATTATATCCCAATTTTTGGGATTTGGATGAATTGGTTTCGTTGGTTGAGCGTATCCTTACACCCCCAATGGGGAATGATGAAACATTATTCACATCTAAACAAAGAGCTGACTATTAAATAAATTATCTTCTGTCTACAAGATACGGTTGATTTTTATGCTTATGTTAGTAGCTTCATGATTGATCAACTCCTAATTCACTTTTGCCTCGTTTTTCCTGCGTTTAAAATCTGAAATGGCACAAATCAGCTCCACTAAATGTGTTACAGCATTTATTTATGTGTTCTAGCAAAGGCTGAAACATGTTAATGAGAAACAGACGTTTGTTGTTTAGAGCTGGAAATGTGAGCCGACGTCCACATGACGCTGCAGCTGAGTCACAGCAACGCAGGATTAATGCTGAGCTCAGCATATACAGCAGAGGTAGCAGGCAACTTTTATCACAGCGAGGCCACAAAAATGTGTTTGTTTGATCGATCGGAGGTTCACGTGATCAACATTCATGACAGCATTTAGAATAATGAGTAATCTGAGCATTAATAAAGGAAAGAACAAAGTTTTTTGCCATTCTGTGTATGTTTGTTGTTGTTTTCTTGCTCGTCGTGAGGCATTTTGTGCATTTCTGTTGATTTTTGTGTATTTTTCCTGTAAAATGTGTTATTGTGGTCATATTGTGTATTTTTGCTGTCATTTTGCATTTTTTGGAGTATTTTTTAATGTATTTCTGTTGTTCTTTTGCTTGTTTGTTAGTGCTGTAGGTTTACAGTCATTTTTAACATTTTTCTTGTCTTTTTGTGTACTTCTGTTGTCATTTTCTGTATTACTGTTGTTGTTTTGTTCATTTTCTGTGTAATTTTGTGCGTTTTTAACTGTATTTTCCTGCATTGTTGAAATCTTCTGTATTTTTTAATGAATTCTTGCTTTTATTTTGTGCATTTTTCTGTCATTTTGTACGTTTATTTTGGGGGTCGCATGAAATTTGACCTGTGTCTGATACACAGGCTCGTTTTCACTGCGCACACACACACACACACACACACACACACACACACACACACACACACAGCGTTACAAGTGTTTCTCACTCACTAAACACAGACTAAAACTCCTTCCTAAGCTTTTTTACCAACATCAAAAGAAAAGCTATAAATATGACTCAGACGCAGCGACTTCCATACAAGATGTAAACAATTATCTTTGGCCTACTTTGATTTTTTCCTTTTCCACTGTCAGTGGTTGGTTTGACTTGTATTTGAGCAGAATTTAAATTGTATTAAGGATTTAAGGACTTGATCCTTAAAGTAGTGCAAATGAAATATTTGGAGGAAAAGAACTACACAGATTATTTGGTAAACAAGCAAGTTTGGAATAAACACAGTAAACAGTAACAGCCCAAACAAACAATATCAACAGTTCGCTTAAAAACGACTCACAAAACTAAAAAACTAACTACACAAACCATTTTCTCAATTTAAAAAGTCAATACTTGAACAATTGTGTGTATTTTCTATAGTTTTGTATGTTTTTTTAAGTATAAAGTATTATTCTGTAATTTTTCATACATTGTAGTTGTTTTGTCTCTATTCAGAATCCTTATTGTGTGTTTTTATCAATGTTTTGTATCATTTTGTGTAATTTTTCATATATTTGTTGCCGTGTCAGTTTTTGGAATCATTTCACATTTTTTGTCATCGTTTTCTATGTTTTTCAAAGTCACGTTGTGTATTATTCTGTAACGTTTCATATATATTTGTTATTTTGTCTATTCAGAATCCTTTTGTGTATTTTTATTAGTATTTTGTTTGGGTTTTTCTCAGTCATTTTTGTGTGTGTTTTTTTTTTTTTTTCATTTTGTGTATTTTTATGTAATTTTTCATATATTTGCAGTTTCGGTTTTCTTCTGACTCCTTTTGTGTAGTTTTATTATTTCCGATGAGTCATTTTGTGTATTTTTTGTATGTTCTTCAAAGTCATGTTGTATTATTCTGTAATATTTCATATAGTTGTGTTTTTCTGTATTCTGTATCATTTTGTGTAGTTGTTTTATCATTGTGCATGTTTCTTTTTCAATAATTGTTTTTTCCTATCATTTTTATTTATTTTTTTATTTATTTTGAAGTCACGTTGTGTATTATTCTTTAATTTTTGATACATTTGTTGTTTTGTCTTTTTTCTAAATCATTTTGTGTGTTTTCGTCATTGTTTATGTTTTTTTTAAGTCGTGTATGTGTGTTTGGAGTCAGTTTTTGCCTTTACTTTGGCAGATGCGCTAAATGACACAGAGGGTCACGTGTGGCCCCTGAGCAGCACGTCGTCCCATTCCTGATATAAAGACACTGGACGTTCTAAACAATGCAAACTCAGCAAAATGCACAACTACATTTGTTTTTCATTCGCTGCACATGCCATCAAATGTTGATGTTTAAAACACATGCAAAGTGACTCGTGCTGCACATAGAACCAATGTGTGTGGTTCACTGTTAATGGAACACAGACGTGGTTAGCAGCATAAAGCTAATTATTCTGCCTCACTAGGGTGACGACTTAATAGAGACTTATGATTGACCCACATTTAACACTAACTCTCTCAGGGTAAAAATCCATCCCTGTGGCAGCGCTCATTTCCTTTCCTCACCGTTTCAAATCCTATTTCCCAATCACACACGGTTGCCTTGGCAACGCCGGCGACTGCCGAGCAGTGCTTTCAAAAATTTCCAAAATGAAATGAGTGGATTTATGAAAAATTCCAGCAGTGGTGAACATTCTACGACACACAAATCGTGCAGCACTCGTGCTTCCACCTGTCTGTTAGGGTTCTGTCGCACCTTGTTTGTGAAACGGTGCGTGAAATGATTGTCTCGTGTAGTTTAGAATTTGAAAAACCAAATGAGGAGGGAAGGGCTTTGTGTTTTATGAACTGTTTCCTCATCCTGAGCAGAGCTGCTGAGCTGGATCCTTCCATTTTTTATAACATCACTGCTGCTGTGGGAGAACAGGGCAATTTAAGCGTCCAGACATGCTAATTAGACCCTGTTTACTATTCAAGCTGATACTACGAACACCAACCACTCCATAATATTCCATATTGAGAGGTAACAGTTCAGCGTCTGGGAACAAACCCACACTCACTAAAGGGTCTGTGAAGCAGCCGCCATTAAACCTATTGGACACAAGCTGCTTTCTATAAAAACATTTGTGTTCTGTTGCCAATAAAACAATAAATTCAATTATTCATCGGATATTATGGTACCGTATTGCATTCAGTTGAAAAAAAACAAAAAAAAAACATGTTTTTTGTGAATTATTTATTTTTTTGGTTTGTTTT
Organism: Gouania willdenowi; assembly: GCF_900634775.1. Taxonomy (NCBI): domain Eukaryota; kingdom Metazoa; phylum Chordata; class Actinopteri; order Blenniiformes; family Gobiesocidae; genus Gouania; species Gouania willdenowi. The sequence continues at coordinate 23,054,331 of NC_041066.1, forward strand.
TTTCACATTTTTTGGACTAATTTGTTTTATTTTTTTGCATAATTTTTGTATTTCAGTTTAAAGTGAGGTTTGGAACCAATTAGTATAAGTTTCAATCAACATGAATAACAAATAAAATATATAGATGTATACGCACCAAAATATTTTTGTTTTACCTTGCGGCGCACGGGCACTATGGCCCCCAAATGACCTCATTTTCTATTGTGATGATCATAATATTAATATCAAGCTACTACATATGGCTTTTATTGACTTATTATAATCACATTTAATAGCCTGCTACAGTAGCAACACAGTTATTAAAATGTAGAGCTAAAATGTGCTGTATTTCTCATTGTTTGCCAGGTAAAAGGTCTGAACTTTATCTAAAGGATGGGTTAAAATCAGGTATTGATCATATCAGGATACATAATAGTAGACTCTCCGGATCGTCATTGATCCAAGACAAGGGAGCCAAGTCGTATGGATCTACACCAATAAACCAGAACTTTTCCAACTTTTTCCCTTTATGCCTTTGCATGTTTAGCACTTTTTGAGGAGCTTTTCTGTGGCTTCGGACATTTATTCATCGCTGTGTTTACCTTTAAGTGCCTCCAATATGGCCGCACATCCGGGTTACTGCTCCGAACGTGACGTAGGTGAAAACCCTCTTGTGGTCGAACCTGTGTGAAATATAAAAAATAAAGATCAAACCTGAAAATTAGTTTGTAAATGTAAGATTTGTGGAAAAAAGTTTGGCTTCCACTGATTTTCTAAACTTACAGAGAGAGTAAAATGTCAAACTGCATCTAAAAATAATCCACGTCATGCAGTTGCTGAGCAAGTAAATAAAGGGTTTTCCTGGTTCAGCCTGTCATTGTTTGGCCACACCTTTAAAAAAAACAAAAAAACCAAGGCAAGACATAGAAATACTGTAAGGAACAAGTCATGTTGCTCTAAATTATGACTTTTTCCTGTCGGAGGATCAACTAATTGCAGGTCGGCCTTACACAGAGTTAGAATCCAGATTTAGAAGCTCAGTAAACATTAGTTAAATTACACTGACCAGCGTTAAACCACAGCTATGTTTTATGCTATTCTGAGCAGGTACAGTAAGGGATAGTGGGCGTGAGCGTCAGCACACACGGTAATGAACGCGACGCAAGAAACGTGCCGTACGCTTCATTCCACAACAAGGCGGGACGTTTGTGAACGCTGATCATTTTTTTAATGGATACAACTGTGAACCATGATCTCTGAATGGTTTTCTAAAGTGCTGCTGACTTATTGTACGTAGACAGTGCATTGACTGCTGCTGCCAATGACATCTTGGTGCAACTTTTTTTAGCATATTACACATCACAAAATTATGAGGTTGTATTATGTTCCATTGATTTGACTTTATTGTTCATTGTTTTCTATGTTTGTTCTGGTCTGTTTTGTTTTATATATTTAAAAAAATGCAGTGTACTTTTGATGACAGTTGACTGTGAAATATACGGTTGTTAATTAATGCAATAAAGTATATTTTCGACTTTTATCACAATATTGTATTTTGAATTTATTTTCAAAATTTCAACTTTAATCTCAACATTACATTTCAACTTTATTCGCAAAATTTCAACTTTATTCGCAAAATTTCAACTTTATTCGCAAAATTTCAACTTTAATCTTGACATTTTCACTTTATTCTTGCTTTGCCGTCATTATACCGTTTCCGTGTTGATCAGTTGTGTCGATGGTTCCCAGCCTTTTTTGGATCGTGACTGCACTTTGATGATCAATCATTTTTGGCGACCGTAGACATTTACTTTTCTCAAATTAATTTTTATTAATAAGTTTGTTTTACTGCTCCACAAACAGAGTGACAAATGTCTGAGTGCCAGCTCAAATATGTATTTTTTTTACTGCATTTTATTTCAACAAGATTTATATTTGACAAAGTGTAGAATACAGTTGGATAAGGTTGTGTCTTTTAATTTGAAAAATGTTAATAAAAAATGTCAAAAATGTATTTTATTTAATAAATATCAATTACCAGACATTTCAGGCGACCTCACATGGGGTCCTGACCCCGAGGTTGAAAAACAAAACAAATAAAGAAAAACACAGTTTTTCCATACGATTGTAAGTAGAATTTGTAAAAATAAAAACAGCATTTTTAAAATACCCAGTCCTCCTGGTTACTACCACGAGTCGACTACACGTTCTCCTTTTGTTCCCTGATTAACAAGTTCTGATGAACTACGGCCGGATCTGAGGAACATCTCCACGCCGAACAGCACGCACCAACGTTCCGGAGAATTCAGTCAAATGACTGAGTAAAAAAAAGGTCTCTGAGAGACTTGACATTTGCTCATAGAACATCCATGTCAGCCTGATTCAACGAGCATTAACGGAGGAGGAGTCATTTGAAAAATGGCGCCCCCTGGCGCCCCCATGGCACATGTCAATGATTCGGTACCACCAACAGCCACAATAGTTGACTCACAAATAAATGACAATTACTTTAATGAAAATTGCCGAAAAGGGGGTGGGCCTCTCGGGCCCCTAATCAAATTATGTGAGGCATAATTGATGTTGAATTACCTTTGAAAGAATATATCACGCGACTATGTTCCTATAAATATTTAAATTACCGGAAATGGGGGTTGGGCCCCAGGCCCCATTTTAAAAAAGAAGGGCTCAGAGTGTCTCATCATATTAATTCATAGAGTATTCATACCAAACAAGAACTAATGGAGGAGTAGTCATTTGAAAAATGGGGCCCCCTGGTGCCCCATGACACATACGGAGTAATGGGCCCCATTTATATATTGATATGTGACAATCATTTGGTACCACCAACCGTTGTAATATTTGACTAACAAAAAAATGAGAAATCAACTCTTTTTTTTTTTTTTTTTTTTGGGGCCCCAAATGGAAAATCTGGTTCCGAGCGTCGATGCGTACACATCCATAGATTATAGTTACCAGATTTCAGTCTGATCCGTTCGAGATTTTAACTAGTGTACACAACAACAAAAATGGCCTAAAAATGACAGCGTTCTCCACGGGTCCCTGGAACCTCTTCACTCCTCTGATGAGTCCGACCATCGAGGCCTCAATGAGCATCACACACACATTTATTACTCCCACGAGAGCTCTTGGACAACACGTTAGGATGACGAGTCTCACCGGAGCAAACATTAGACAACAGTGGATGAGAAACGCAGCAGAAGCTTCAAAGAACGTCCTTCACACAGTGAGATCTCACAGACAACGTAAACCAACACCTCACTGAGAACATCAATAACTGATGATGTGATTAAAATATACATTTTGACCAACTCACTACAGTTTTATTTTATGCTAATCAGGAAACATAAAAGTGGCTTCCAGATGGTCCATCAGAACACTATCATAATGTACTTAGAATTAACAGGAAAGGTTAAAAAGTCAGTATCTGCTTTATTTAGTAGAAGAATGGTATGTAATCAAAGTGTTTATAAGGCAGATACAGTGATTGTATATTTATATTTAAAAACACAAACAGCAACAATACACTGCATACAGTTAAATATTAAGTTTATACTTTTCCTATTATTATGATGTTGGATAAAGTCATGTTTTATTAAACCTTTGGTCGCCATGTTTAGAATAAATAAAAAGATCCATTAGTTTGAAAAGAAAAACAAAACTACCACTGGTTAAAAAAAATATATATATACAAATTCCTGCTGTTTATGCTCATAATATAATAATATTTATTCTACCTATTTCTTCTTGGTTATGTTATTCAATGTATTAATAATTTAATATTTACAGAATTCATTTGTTTCAAATCCCCAGATTTAATTTTTTTTTCTTATTAAAATGAAATATTTTAAATTAAGTCAAATTATATGCTCATATTTGCCCAACATCTTTTTACTTGTTCTGTTAGCAGATTTTTGCTTATTTATATCAATGATTATTTTACTCAAAAAAACAACTGGTAAGAAAAAAAAGGGGAAAAAAAGCATTTATTGTCTTTTTTTAGGAAACTTTCATCTTTATATTTTAATTTATGCAATGTAAGTAAAAAATGAAATCTGGGTGTTATTAAAAATAGAAAGAAAATGAATTTAGCAAATGTTAAATTAGTAATAAATTGAACAACAAAACTAAGCAGAAATAGCAATATCAAATGTTGATATAATGAGCATAACCGGCAGGAAAGTTTATTTGTTTTTTATTAAGTAGCAGTTTTTTTTAAATATAATAATGTACATAATTTATAGTTATTTGAAACAGAAACCAAAAGGTTTAATAAAACGTCATTTTATTCAATGTCATAGAAGAAAAACTATATACATCTAACTTATTTTTAAACACCATAACTATACTTTATAACACAAATGTAACTATAATGTGTGTTATATTATTAAAATATGATTGAATATGGTAAGATAAATGTAATTTACATTAAAATAATTCATAATAACATCATACTGATAATAAATCAGTTTATATTATGTTTTAGAATAAAAACGTGATATGAATTGACATGTTTTGTGGATTTAAAATGATGTTTTTAAGTATATAGTCATTGTTTGGCAGATACAAACATCTATTCTGAACTATTGAGAGGAAAATAGCCTGCAGTGATTTGGAGTCGAGGCCTAAATACGACATAATTCTGGTTAAACTACATTTTGGTTCCTTAATGTGTGTTTATTAGGGCTGTGGTTTTTCCAAACCGGGACTTACAGCTCCTAAAAGTGGCCAGTCATGAAGGCGGAGGTTTTGGATGATGGCCAATGCATTCAATAACCTTTTTTTACGTTAATTTTAAGTTCCAAAGGAGGACGAATGGTTCATATTTAATTACCGCTGTTTACGCTGTTACATAAACGGATACACAAACTATCGTCATCTGTGTACCTTAGAATTTACTTGTCATGGAGGTAAACCCCAGAGTTTTTTAGGCTCCGTTCCTTCCCCGAGGACTGGCTTGGGTTGAGGTGAAGCCATTTTTAAATTACAGAGTCTAAACCACACCCATGTCTTTTTTAGACACCTCTTCCTTCCAATCACACGTTACGTGGTAGAAGAAGACGAACCGAGGCCTGGAAAGATCAACTTCCTTCAAAAACCAACAACCCTAACCCTTATATAAAGTTTACTGGATTGTGGGCAAACAAATCAACTAAAAGCCTTTAGTTAGTCTGTCCCAGTTATGCTTTTTGTGTTTGTTTTCCAACCAATAACCCATTTGAAATACACAAACTAAGTTAAAGTACTATGCAGATATTCCTATTCACTGCCATCAAAATGTCTATGAATATAGTTAGTCACATTTTTAAATGGCAGTGACTGTCAATATGTAATATGTATCTATATACCAGCATTCTATCCATAAGCAACACCCCTCATTGGCCAGTTTAGGTCATGTGATTGGTGCACCATGTGACCTTGTACTTCTGTTTGTATTAATACGTCAACTACGTTACGGACTAACCAACCCTAACCTACGTTACGGACTAACTAACCCTAACCTACGTTACGGGCTAACCAACCGAAACCTACGTTACGGGCTAACCAACCGAAACCTACGTTACGGGCTAGCCCTAGCCGCAATCTTAACACTAACCCTAAACTACGTTACGGGCTAACCCAAACCTACGTTACGGGCAAACCCTAACCTACGTTACGGGCAAACCCTAACCTACGTTACGGGCTAAGCCTAACCTACGTTACGGGCTAATCCTAACCGTAATCTTAACACTAACCCAAACCTACGTTACGGGCTAACCCTAACCTACGTTACGGGCAAACCCTAACCTACGTTACGGGCTAAGCCTAACCTACGTTACGGGCTAATCCTAACCGTAATCTTAACACTAACCCTAACCTACGTTACGGGCTAACCCTAACCGTAATCTTAACACTAACCCTAACCTACGTTACGGGCTAACCCTAACCTACATTACGGGCTAAGCCTAACCTACGTTACGGGCTAATCCTAACCGTAATCTTAACACTAACCCTAACCTACGTTACGGGCTAACCCTAACCTACATTACGGGCTAAGCCTAACCTACGTTACGGGCTAATCCTAACCGTAATCTTAACACTAACCCTAACCTACGTTACGGGCTAACCCTAACCTACGTTACGGGCTAACCCTAACCGGAATCTTAACATTAACCCTAAACTACGTTACAGACTAAACCTAAACGCGCGGCATGGTCACGTGACTTCAGGTAGCGCCATCTTTCATACGGATAGAATGACTACTAATACAAATTAGTACACGTGCACTACAAAAAAAAGACAAAATGACAACAAAAACACACGAAACAACCATGAAAGTACACAGAATGATAACACAAAGTAGCAGAAAAATACTCACTCTGAAAACACACACTACAGAAAAGACAACAATAACAATAAAATATACAAAACAAAAAAATATACAAAACAACAAAAAACACAAAAGTACACAGAATGATGTCAAAAACACAACAGAGCAAGAAAAATACACAAAACAGCAAAAATACACACTTACTAAAAAATGCACAGGAGAACACTACAACATATATAAAAAAACTGACAGATATCAGTCCCAACAGGATCTTCACTTTACATTTCCTAGATTTTGTGACCAATGTTGTCATAATTTGAGGATAATTGAAGAATTTTGTAAGAATTTAGTTTTTTAAACTGTTTAATCTTAAAAATGATTGAATTTAATTAAAAACAAGCATTAGTTATTAGAAGGAATTAATTCAATAACGTACCTTCATGTTGTCCTGGTGAATGTTGAGCATCTGGACCAAAGTGCAGTGGCTTCATGCAGGAGTTGTTTGTCTGCTAACGGCCCAGGTGAAACACGTTAGCTTAATTAGCTTCACTAAGGCTTTAAAACACAAACTGTTATTAGGCCACACCTCTCACCTTAAAGCACTTATTCAAAAAGTGGACTTTATTATTAAAAATACTGATACTACAAATGTCACTTTACAAGTAAAAATGGGTATGAAATGCAATTTAATATTATTTTAAACTTGTGATGGTAACTAATTGTAATTGAAGAACCAATATCTTTTGCTTCTACAACAGATTCTGATTCTGTTAAATTCTTAAACTTTTTTTTATTTTGTTTTTTAAGTAATCACATACATCTATAAAAGTGTTCAGTATGTTTCATGAAAGTAAAGTGACATCAACGTCCAACTAAAATACATTGAGACATAGTTTAACCCTCATATTATCCTCAAATATTACTAATACATTTTATACTTGGAGTCAATCTGATGCTAGGTTAATGCTATTGCTTGGTTAATGCTAATACTAGGTTAATGCTAATGCTAGGGTAGTGTTAATGCTAGGTTAGTGCTAATGTTAATGTTAGCCAATTCTAATTCAAGGCTAATGCTAGCTAATGCTATTACTAGCTAATGCTAAAACTAATTTATGCTAATGATATTTAATGTAATGCTACCTAGTACTAATGTTATCGAGTCCTAATGCTAGCTATTGAAAATGCTAGCCAATGCTAGCTAATTCTAACGGTAGCAAATGTGAAAGTTAATCTAATGATAGCTAATGTTAATGCTAATACTAGCTAATGCTAATAGTAATACAAATTTATGCTAATGCTAGTTCATGTTAATGCTAGCAAATGCCAATACTAGCTATTGCTAATGTTAGCTAATATTAATGCTAATACTAATTTATGTTAATGCTAGCTAATGCTAATGTTAAATCATGTTAATGATAAATGATGCTAATCAATGCTAGCTAATTCTAATGCTAAATTATGTTAAATGATGCTAATGCTAGACAATTCTAATGATAATGCTAATGCTAAATCATGTTAATGCTAATGATAATGCTTAATCATGTTAATGCTAATGCTAAAGCTAGCCAATGCTAGCTAATTCTAATGCTAAATCCTGCTAATGCTAATTATTTCTAATGCTTGCTAATGCTAATGTTAATGATAATGCCAAGCTAATGCAGTGTGACACGGGCCTGTATCCTCACTTGTGTTTACTTAAAGAAATGTAATAATATAGTTGTTTATGTTCCACACATGGTGGTTGAATCTCAAACTCCACCTATGCAGCTACGCTAACACCCTCATTATAAATGGAACCACTTAATGGTCTGTTTTCATTATTAGGTCCCAGTGGAATATAGGGGCCCCCTGGGCCCCGCACTCACAGCCTCCTGAGGGTGTCACACACTGATCCCTGCTGTGCTGACATGCTCGGGTCAACCATGTTTCCAGTCGCCCCAGCAACAGTCAACGTGTCATTGGCCTCCTCTGACCCTGTGTTTCACCCAGAATGCATCAGTACACACGTCTCCTCAGTGACCTTCACTTTATGGTTCAGACAATAGGAAACAATTCAACATGTTTCTTTTTTCTTCTCCGACACGTCGTCGTCATCATCTCCATCCTTTTGTTCTCATTATTCAGTAGAAGCTCATCTTAGCATTACACCCACTTAATGAATACAAAAATACAGCTAATACAGTAAACTGACAGAAGCTATTCTCCTCCAGGGTTGCAAAAGGGATGAAACATTTCCATTGAAACTTAAGCTCAGGAATTTAGTGAATATTCAAAAATATTAACTTTTTATGGGAATTGTTTATCGGAATCAACCGGAAATTAGGTGTAATTCTGAATAACTGATGCTGACATTTTAAATGAGGCTAAAATATATTTTCCCAACTACTACATTGAACATCCCTTCAATTACAAATAAATAAATCAAATATCTCATTAACTCTCATAGAAACTTTTCAATTGTTGAGAATTCAGGGAATTTTGGCAGCGTTTTTTAAGATGCCTAATTATATATTATTAGTGAAATGTTGGCTTTTATTAGTTTTTTATTTTTATTTTTAAGCATTTGAGGTTATGTTGCGCTCTGAAAGATATAGCGACCTTTATGAAGATGTTGGGGGGGGTTAAACATAAACTTTTTCTTTTACATTTGTTGCCAGTTCTTTGTGCTTTTAATAAATAGTGTATAAAGTTAGTGTAATCCCAATTTCTGGTTAATTCCGATAAGTAATTACCATGAAAAGTCTATATATTATTAAAATTTTGAAATTTTAAATGTGTGACTTTAACATTTTTAAAGTACATTTAAATATATATATATATATTAGGTGACTAAAAAAATTGTTACATTTGTAACGTGTGTTTGCTGCCACCTAGTGTGAAGAAGTGATAATGCACCTAACTGTGATTCATTCAATGATTCATCTTAATTTATTTGTCATTGGTTAAACTTCTCTTTATATATTTGTGTAAAAAGCAGATTAGGATTTTGGTGGAGAAAATAATTTTGTGCAAATCAAGAATAAAGTTGAAATATGTCGAGATTAAAGTAAAAAAGACAAGATTTCAACAATAAACTCAAAAATACAACATTGTGATGAAAGTCGAAGGTTTGCTATTGCTTGAATACAAAAAAAAAAAAAAACTCGATAAATTTCCAACTTTTATTTTCCATTGCACAGTAATCTCTACAGAATCTCTACATTTTTGTGGCAGCTGATAAAGTCATAAACATCCATGTGAAAGTTGCATAAAACTGTACAAGAAAATCTGGCTACAATGTGGAAAATACTGAAACCCACTGAAAACGGTGAAAAAAATCAGGACACGTTTTATCTCGTCGGGGAAAGAATACTGCATACACACGTGTGTTGGTGTGATGGAAATACTGAAAGCATTAAAAAAAAAAAAAGCAGCTCAACACTGATATGAAACATAAACGCACAGAAACGAAGTCAGGAACATAAACATGGAACGTGTGTGAGATATGAGACGTTTTTGTTCATCCTGAATCCTGGTTTTAGAGGCAAAAACACATGATATTCTTCACAAAACCCCAAAAAAAAGGTCAGACAGGAAGGACTCATTGGAAGGAGAGAGAATCATTGGTCAAAGACGGACAAACAAATCTCATGTGTCACCATCCTGCATATTTCCTTCTACATCTTCTAAATCTGCCAGATTTCAAGAGCAAAATGCAAAAAAATGAAGAAAACTGATAAAAATAACCCACAAAAACACACATTCACACACGAGGAAAGAATGGGAGACTTTTATCATAGCAGAGGAAACAAAAATATGATACAAGGGCCACATTATTAATATTCATGTTAGCATTTAGAATAATTAGTTTTCTGAGGGTAAATACAGCAAAGAACAAAGATTTTTGATTGTTTTTTTGTCATATTGTAAGATTACCTGTCATTTTGTGTAATTCTGTTGTTGTTTTGTGTGTTTTTGTCACCGTTTTGTATTTTTTTAGTAGTTGTGTGTTTTAAGGAGTAATTTTCAGCATTTTTGCTGACATTTCATTCATTTTTATGCAGTTTTGTGTGTTTTTGCTGTCGTTTTGTATATTTTCCCATTATGTTGTAGTGGCCGTGTCTTTTTTGGAGTCATTTTCTGCATTTTTTTTTCTCCTTTTAAGCATTTTTTTTGTCGTTTTGTGTGCTTTTGTTCTCATTCTGTCTACTTTTCTGTCACTGTTGTATGAAACGCTTCAGGTATTTGTTTGAATCTCTTTAAACACAAACTAAACCCTGAGAGTTTTTACTGTGACCATGCTTTTTTTTTCTTCTTCCTTTTGGGTGCTGACTCAGCACTTTACATACATTTCTACTTCTGCAATCACTCTGGGAATGTCAAACCGATGATGACTGAGTGACAAAAAAAAAGCAAAAGCAACTCTTTGGCGTTAGAAAAAATATGGCCTGTGTCCTTTTTTTTTTTTCTTTTTCTTTTTGCTGCGCAAGCAAAAATCGCCACATTTTACTTTCCAGTCGGTCTAAGATTGTCAAAATATTTACTTAATATTTACAAAATAAAGGTGGGAATGCAAATAGGACGTTGATGAATGGATGCATCTAGATAAATAAATAAATAAATAAATAAATAGTAACTGATTTCTTCAAACAGGCAAATATAATGAAAAAAAAACATAACAGAATATATATATTTATATATATTTGAAATGTGTCCCTTTATAACCAAGTTTACAGTATTTCTGCATATATGAATAATATAAGGATTTCTGTTCACGTGTTTGTACATCATCGATGACGTGGTGGTGGTTGTGAGACTTTAACACTGATCTGATCTTATATTCATCCATGGAAGCCTGAAGACATCAAAGGCAGAGAATTGACCAACTCTTTCAAGTAAATGTTTTGTGGTTTGTATGAAATCTGAATTAATAACAGAGCATCCTACGTGACACACAGGCCTCTTATACTGTACGTTCCTTCCTCCTTGTATTATGTTCCAGCCCTTAAACTTGAGGAGAAATGGATCAAAGTCACAAATGTGTTCCAGAAAAAGCATAAAACATCGCCCACTTTTTCACATCCATAGAAAAATAAGAGATCTTCCGATAAATACAGACAGAGCAAAAAGACCCAATGAATAGAAGAAGAGCAATGGTGAGAACACACACATACACACATATACACACACGTATACACACAAAAAGAGGGAAAATGTAAAAGTTTGATTCAGTTAAAGCTGCTGGAGAAAATATATATAAATATTATTTTTTTATCAGATAAAGACAAAGTTCAGGCCTCAAAGATCAAAACTAAAATAAAATAAAAACAAAGATGTAATAGAGTGAAATTACAGCGTGAAAGTTTGTTTTTGAAAAAGTTTGTCCCATTGCATTGTGGGACGTGGAGTCCCGTAGACGAATGTGTAGAAAACGTTTTTTTCCTTCGTTCTTACTGGGATTTTTTTTGTTTCTTTGCTAAACAAGGATGACAGTGATTCACTCTACACCATTTTTGTTCCAGTTTGACAGTCAACTGCCAGTCTTCCTCAGAGGTGTCTGCAGATCGCTTTGATGTGTCCCCAACTTCCGCGTAACGATTCCAGCAAGTTCTTTTTGAACATTTTAAAGTTTGTTTTATTCAAACAACTTTTTTTCAGGAAATGCACTTTAATCTCCTGACATGTTTTGACTGTCGACTTCCAGTCTTCTTCAGAAGCATCTGCTGATTGCTTTGATGTGTCCTCGACTTCCGCGTAATAATTCCAGCAAGTTCTCTTTGTCTTCTTTTTGAATATGTTAAGGTTTCATTTATTCAGACAACTTTTCTTCAGGAAAGTTACTTTGATCTCCTGACATGTTTCGACTGTCAACTGCCAGTCTTCTTTAGAGGCGTCTGCTGATCGCTTTGATGTTTACTTAACTTCCGCGTAATAATTCCAGCAAGTTCTTTTTGCCAGACAAGTTTTTCAGGGCATGTACTTTGATTTCCTGACATGTTTCGACTGTCGACTGCCAGTCTTCTTCAGAGGCGTCTGCTGATCGTTTTGATGTGTCCTCAACTTCCGCGTAATAATTCAAGCAAATTCTTTTTGTCTTCTTTTTGAATATGTTAAGGTTTCATTTATTCAGACAACTTTTCATCAAGAAATTTACTTTGATCTCCTGACATGTTTTGACTGTTGACTTCCAGTCATCTTCAGAGGCGTCTGCCTCAGGAGATCAAAGTAAATTTCCTCAAAAAAAGTTGTCTGAATAAATGAAACCTGAACATTTCAGTGAAATGATAGAGTGGAGATCAGAACCAACCAACCGGCAAATGGTCTTTGATTCATTGATCAATGAGGCCAACACTATGTATTTATCTGATAAAAAATTAATAAATCATCTTCTTAAGCCGCTTTAAGCTTTCAGATTGAACACAATAACAAAGTGCACGTGTTCTCCGTGTGACTTTCTGCATAGAGGAGGCGTCTCAGGCCTTATACAGCCTCCGTCTCCATCACGTTGTCCCTATTTTCTCTCCTCTTCATCGTAAAAGGATACAGCATTGCACATTTAATAAATCTATTTCATAACACAATTAGATTCCTCTCTTTCTTTTTCGTTCAAAAAAGCTGCTTGCAGTCTGCAGATTTTGTACTATTGGCCGTCAGCGTACAGAACACAAACCATAAGTTTTGTGACGATAATAATAAACAAAAACAACAATAAAATCAAAAATGCCACTTGTTAATTCTGTCCGTCGCTTCCTGTCCAAACCCTCAGTTTTAGTCGAACCACTGAGGTAAGAACAGTATTCAATATTGTGCAAGGGAAGAAAATCCCAGTGTTCTCTCTGAAGAAGGCTTTTGGAGGGTTGAACGAATGCATGGACGGACGGACGGATGGACGGATGGATGAGGGAGGTTGGACGAAGGTCAGTCACAAAGCTCAGCTCCTCCCCCATCAGAACTGGTACCATTTCTTATCCTTGCACTTTAGCATCATCTACACGCCAACGACAGGTGAAGAAGAAGGAGAGATCATTTACTGCCACCTAGTGGATTTAAACGTTAGGTCATATTTAATAACTTAACACAGCAGGGGCCACAAAAATGTGATGGTCTGATCAGAGGGCCACATTATATCTGTCATGTCAGCATTTAGAATAATGACCAATCAGAGCATTTCATTTCTTTGTATATTTATGTCGTTTTTGCAGTTTTTTTAATCATGTTGTATAATTTCCTGTCATTCTGTGTACTTTTGCATTTTTTGTCTGTTTTTGTAGTCGTTTTGTATATTTTTACCTATTATTGTACTGTGTATGTTCTTTTGTGCATTGTTGCTGCTGTTTAGTGTATTTTTCCTGTTATTTTTAGAGTTTTTGTCATCATTCTGTGTCATTTTATGGTTTGTATGTGTGTTTTTGTTGCCAGTTTGTATATTTTTTTGTTATTTTTGTCTAATTTTTGTAGTGTGCTTTCTCTTGTGTGTTTTTCAAGTAAGTTTGTGTATTATTTCTATTATTTTTCATATTCTTCAGCTATTTTGTAGTTTTTGTCATCTTTGTGTGGTTTTGTTGTCATTTTGTTTATTTTTCTGTTACTTTCACCATACTGTATAGTTTTGTGGTATTTTGTGTTTGTGTATTTTTGCTGTTGTTTTTCATGTTTATCTGCTATTTTGGGGGTTACTGTCATCATTCTGTTTACCTTTGTGTATTTTTATTGTCATGTTGTATTTTTTCTGTTTCTTTGCTATTTAGTGTGTTTTTATCATTCTGTGTACTTTTGTGTGGTTTTTTTTTTGTTTTTGTTGTCGTTTTGTGTATTTTTCTCTTATTTTTGTCCTACTTTTTGTAGTGTACGTGTTCTCGTGTGTGTTTCAACTAAGTTTAGTGGTTTTTTTGTGTCGTTTAGTGTATTTTTGCTGTTGTTTAGGGTATTTTTGCTGTTGTTTTGTGTATGTTGGTGCTATTTTGTATGTTTTTGTTATCATTCTGTGTACCCATCTGTCACTTTTTGTGCTTGGAGTCATTTTGAGGTCCGCAGGTGGCCCGTCGGGGCACACATGCCCATGTCTGACTTACCGTAATACAATGCAACAAACATTGACAGTCGTACAGGAGTAATAAGTGAAACAATCCCATACATTCATCAGTTTGCCTAGATCTGAATGGACGCTCGCGTCTCACCTCGTGAGCGTGTTTGGAAAAGGAATCGGCGCTGGCCATCATGGCAGCCGTTCGGTCCTCCAGTTCGCCCAGCTTCTGACCTCGTTCATCCAGGGCTATCCGGGCACGGGCCAGGTCTGCGACCACGCCCGAGGCCGCTCCTTTCATGCCCTCGATGCCCCCTGGACCAGGGATGTGTTGGGCCAGACCACGGGAAGCCTTCCCAGCTGCTACCTCACCAACTGCACCAAGGGATGAACAATGAGATGATGAAGATAGCTCAGTGTGTGTGTGTGTGTGTGTCACGTCTGATTTCACATACAGAGCTCCTCCCTGTCCAGTGACTGGGCTCCGCCCCCAAAGAGACCTTTAAAGAACCCTCTGTTTGGTGCCTCTGGCGTCTCCACTGGTGTAAAAAGTTCTCCCAGCAACTCCTGAATCAACACAAAAACATACAATAATAAACGCAATTTGACCAGCGAAAAATACAGTTTCATCCGTGTCTAAAATTTCGATAAAATAGAAAAACACTCAAGAGAACACACACTACAAAAATAGACAAAAATAACATAAAAATATACAAAACAATGGGTACACAGGGTAACAAAAACACAAAATGGCAGGAAATTAAACAAAACAACATGAAAAACACACACAAAAACCATAAAAGTACACAGAATGATAAAAACGTACAAATATGAAAAATAAAAGCAGAAATATACAAAATGAGAGCAAGAATGGACACCAAAAAACACACACTACAAAAATAGACAAAAACAATAGAAAAATGTACAAAACAACAACAAAAACCATAAAAGTACACAGAATGATAACAAAAAACACACAAAACAGCAGAAAAATACACAAAACAGCAGAAAAAGGCCCAAACTTACTTAAAAAACAGAAGCAAACACTACAAAATAGACAGAAACAACAGAAAAATATACCAAAAAAACAACAAAAACACACAAAGGAATGACAAAAGTAAACAGAATGGCAGGAACATATACAACATGATGAAACATTACTGATCCAGACAACTGGAAAAGAGAATATTTGTAGCTTGTGCTTTTATTTTGAAGTGCACACTTCACAGTAGAAATGCCAAAAAGTAACTTCTTTTCTTTGAGACATTGTGTTTTTTTAACACTGCCTGCATCTTTTCACACAGTATGTAGAATGGGACTTACACACACACACAAACACACACCTGTAGGTTCTCACAGGTGTCCTGACTGTAGGTGATTCTCTGGATCTCAGTGGGGGAACAGAGGTACATGGCCTGACCCAGGTTGGTGAAGCAGAAAGTCCTCGCTATCCGCATGTCTGTCAAAGGTAGGTAGTTTACATCCACGAGTGGCCTCAGCCCTGGAACACTGGACAGAAGGCACAGAACAAAAAGACGTCAATGACACAACCTTCACAAAAATGCAAATACACACGGACCAAACATGGTCTTGGTATATTTAAGCTCATACCTGAAGATATGTCTTGATTACTTCATAATCTAATTGTGTATGTTTAGGTATTATAGGAGCCTACAAGCCTTTCTTTGATCCTTTGTTATCTGTCTTTATGGGGGTCTCTGTTGCTTCACACAACAGGCACTGTTTTTATGCTGCGTTCACACTGAATGCGTGTTCTGCGTCACCGGACCGCCCACCAGCGACACATCCAACTCGGTGAGTTTCACCGCCTGCTGAAGCGAGGAGTTGCGCTCCTTTTTCTCCTCTCATAAACATAAACCACCAGTGAAAAAAGCTGGTGCGATTAGCGGCTAATGCTATCCTAGCTCAGAGCCGACTTTCAAAGATGAAAACTACAGAGAGAACTTTACCTGCTACTACCACCTCCTCGCTGATTCTCCTCCACGACAAATCCTTCCTCGTCCGGTTGTGTTTAGGTACCGGAACATGGCACCAATTGATTTTACGTGAATCAGTACCAGGTTGTACTGAAGGAATTCAGTCGGTACCTTAAAAACTACCAAATTCAGTCCCCATCCCTTACAGGGGTCATTCCAGCCAAAAAATGATAGATATTCTCCACTTCCAGTCTTCCTTTGGCTACTGAACCTGCTAAAACTTTACTTGTGAGTATAACTTAGAATAAACTATGCTGAGAAATAGTATTACTCTCGTCATCTGTCCTCGAGCTGTTCAATTAAAAGAAACGGGAAAAAGGTGGAGAAAACTTGACATACCTAAGTGGGTACACTTGTCGTCTGACTCACCTGAGGGTCATAATGTGGCCGTTGGCACAGAAACAAGCCACGCACATGCCTTGGCTCATCTGAACCACGTCAGCTCGTAGCACAAAGGAGGTCTCGGTGATGCTGTGTTTGTAGATGCAGGTCTGGCTGGGCAGGGACAGAACCTTGGCCTGTTTCTCAGAACACACCACGGCGTACTGGCTCTCACTGAGGTCCTGGGAGGTGGAGGGCGATACGGAAACGGGCCGACGCTTTCGGACCTTTTCTCTTTCTTCTCCGTCTGCTATTACGTTTGGTTCATACCAAGGCTCGTACGCAGGTGGCAAATGAGAACCGCTACAGTCCAAGAACGCCATTCTTAAAATGCTTCCCTTTAGCCGCACTAGCGTACCTGGAGGATTAGACGATGGTGAACGCAGGTTATCGTCATTAAAGCAAAACTGCTAGGATAAAACAAGTTACTGAGTTTCATTACCTACCAGTGGGTGAAATGATAACTGGCTGCTGCTGCCGTTGCTCTCCGGCTGGTGGCAATGTGAGAGCCAGAGTTAGCACGGTTCCCAGTGATGTACCCACAAACAGACACGGGGTCAGAGTGCTGTCCCCCTTACGGGCGAAGGTGTCGCAGAAGTGGAAGGAGGTGATGGCCTCCCGGGATTCCTTATCGATGCTGGTGACGCTGGAGGAACGCGATCGGCTGAAGGAGTTGTCTCGGTGATCTAACGGGTTGGCACCCCGCGGCGGGCATACAGACAGGAGGACAGTGGGGAGAAAAGAGAGAGAGGTAAAGAACCCACAAAGCCAAAGGTCACACAGGTTAACGAATCTATCGACGTTCACGATAACGTAAAGCGATACGCAACCCGTCACATGAATGCACTTTGGAAGATCAGCTCAAAGCTGAATAATAAAACTTTGTCATTTGTATCAACTTTTATCCTTAAAATACACCTATTATCACGTTATATGTGGGTGTTGCCATTTTGGTTTAGTTAATTTCATTAATTCTGTGTTTTTTAAACTTCTATTTCACCACCTTTTCCACCATTTTCGGTCACATTCAACCCATTTTATTTCTGATTAAAACAAGGATTTATATCTTTAAGATGACTCTATACTATGGCACAAATAATACATTTCAGTTATTGTTATTCACACAAATAAATACATAATGGCATGTGGTTATGCTTCAAGAAACTAAGAATATATTGTTTTTTTAACAATGTGAGGCAATTTTTGCATATCGAAAAAATGTTTCTGCAACTACACCAAACTTGCCATATTTTACTCTTTTTCCATCGCTTTTTCTTACCATATTTTTGCTCCTTTTAATGCATTTTTGCTACATTAATCCCATTTATGACACTTCTCATCAACTTTCAATGCCTTTTCTGCACGTTTTTTCCAACTTTTTCAAACACTTATAAACTCCACCACTTTCTGTCCCCCTTTTAAGCCAATATTGACACTTTGAACCCTTTTTACCACTTTTTCTGTCTGTTTTTGCCGACTCCAATTTGCAATTTGTAACTCATTCCTATGGTTTTTAAATTCCCATTTTACCACCGTTTTCACCATTTTTGGTCATTTTCAACCCATCTTCTTTCTAATAAAAACACACGTCTTTTTGACGACTATTTACTATGGCACAAATCATAATAAACTTCCAGGATAACAGGGGATATTATTCAAATTATAAATGTGGTCATCACAAATTCATAGAACAATGGACCATCACTTTGTTGACTTTATGAATGGACCCTAAAAAGCTCTCCCCTGTATCCCCCCTTACAACACTTTGACTTGTTTAGGATACTTTTGAAAGCAATAAACGTGTTCATAAAGAGAAAAGAAATGCACAAAGAACAGAGAGAAAAAAAGCTGCAAAGGTACAGAAAGAAAGTATTAGCTTAGCACCAGCAACCTCTCAGGCGTACCCCACTGTGGCCAAAGAGTGGGAGCCAAAGGTTTTCCATCAACAATTCCATTGATTTCAGGAGATGAAATCAGATCGGTTTTGGTCTCATGCAAACGGAAGAAAACATCAGCGCAGCTTGCCAGTTGTGAGACTAAGAACCAGATGAAAACTCAACTGGACTTTAATGAAAGTGTTGGGGAGTCCAGTCAGGTGTGTTTGGAGGCACAAAGTCAAGGCTTACCCAAGTCTGGCTTTAGCTCAGTAGGCAAGCTTAATTTCCGTGACATCTTTGCTGGAAAAAAGAGAACATCCCTCTTTACAAACACATGTCTACGCTAACACACGATGCCATGCAAAGCTCGGGGATTTGTGCACAAAGCTCCGACACCACAACAAACAGCAGAGAAATGTTGGGTCTGAAAGTCACCAAAATGCTCGACACTGCATCCAACCTCAGCATCCAACATCCCTGATTACCACATGCTGTGAAAGACAAAACAAAAGAAACCAGCTTCATGCCAAAAAAAGCAAAAAGAACATCAAACACCAACATCAACAAAGATACAGAGAAGAGAGATCAACCAACCAAAGACTGAATAACCTGGTCTACCAGGTGCTTGGAATGACGGAGGATTTTAGTTTTGATAGCATTGCATGTCTGACGTAGTGAGAATACATTTTTCTCTGGTTGTAGAACACAGAGAAGATGAAAGAAGACATTTATCATCGAGTCGTTGAAGTCTTTTTAAATGTTACGAGCAATAAATGAGTAAATATTGGATCATGTAACACAGAAATGGGTAATTGTCTAATTTTGTGCAGCTCCAAGGCACAAATTGCCTCTAAAAATGCAACACAACAATAAAAACAAGACAAAGTAAAAACTAGGAGAACGAAAAACATAGAAAATGATTCCCAAATAACATACAAAACTATTTTTTGAAGAAAATATACAAAATATTAACAAAAATATACAATATGACTCCAAAAAACAAACATACAAAATGATGACAAAATACATTAAAACACATAAATAATAACAATACACAAAAATGTGATAACATGTAGAATATTACACAAGATTACTCAATAAACGTACAAAATGAGAGAAAAATATACAAGGCAAATGCACAAAAATGACAGGAAAATTAATGCTCATAGAAAAAGCACATTGTTGTTTCTGGCCCCCATCATAAGTTAGTTAGGAAGTTATAAAAACAAAAAAAACAGTGGACAAATAATTTAAAAAGAAAAAAGTTATTGAAAAAAAGAAAGAAGAAGCATAACTGCAAAATTCAGAATTTTGAAAATAAATGTCAGAATTCTGAGACTAAATGTTAGAATTCCGAATTTAAAGTCAGAATCATTTATTCTCAGAATTCTGACATTTTTACTCAGAATTCTGACTTAATTTAAAAAATCTGACTTTAATCCAAAAATTCTGACTTTAATCACATAATTTCAAATGTCAATAATAAATGTGTCAATTTACACAAAATGTTTTTATTAGTTTAAAAAGTGTATGCTTTTTTTAAATTATTTTTTGTCTTTTTATATTATTTCTTCAGTGGGTTTTTTTAGTTTTTAAAACTTCATAACTAACTTATGATAGGAGACAGAAACAATGTGCTTTTTGTATGAGCATTAATTCAGGAAAAAACAGAGTTTGGTCTATTTTTGTATTTTCCTGTCATTTTTGTGTATTTTTTCTTTTATTTTGTGTATTCGTTAGTTTCTTGGAGTCATTTCGTATGTTCTTTTTCATAGTTGTTTTGGAAAATATTTTTTGTTTTTATAAAATTCACAATCTGCTCTGCTAATCCTCTTGCCTACATTAGGAATCCAAAGAAGGGTTTTTATGTGCAAAATATGCAAAAGATCAAGACTTACGCATGTAATTGTACACTTTTAAAACTAATAAACGTATCTTTTGTGCAATTTGACACATTTATTGTTGACAATTATTTAACATTTTCTAATTTCTAAATGATTTGTTCTAAAACTTTGTATCGTTGAAAAAGAACCATGGACCCAATCCAAGTCATTATGTTGCTTTTTTTTCTCGTCATGTAATGTAGTTGAAATGTAAAATACATCATCGGTAACACACACACACACACACACACACACACACAGAGGAGGAACACAAAGTGGACCAACACTTGCACAGATGAGTTTGGTTCTGTTTTGTGATGTCATCAGTCACACTGTATCACAGAGATAAATGAACGCAGGCACATCGAACAATCCGACACTCGTGCTACAGACGTGTAGCGTGCAGAATGATGATTTCATTTGTTACACGACTCTGATGAAGAATGGACACAACAGGAAGGGACACGAACAGGGTTTGTCCCCCCTGCATATCCTCCTGAGGACGTTTTAGCCGTCTTACCTCCTCTACCTCCTCCATTGTAGAATTGCTGTAGATTGCTGTTTGATGTCAACACTTCAGAGGACGTGGAGGGAAAGTAAAGTAGTGTAAATACCTCAGAAATACCAGTAGAACACTGAATATATTTTAAATCACTCTGTGCGCCTCCTTATTGTCTCATTTGGGGCTATTACACCTGCAACACCTGAGGATTAAAGCAAGGTTCTCTGTATTACAAGCTAAATATTTATGAATATAAATAAAAACAAAAATAATAATCTAAAATATAGCTTTCTCACAT